>NC_069128.1:20233805-20353805 GCF_026914265.1 Mya arenaria
CCAGTAGATTATTGTAAGTCATTTGCATGAACACACACCAGTAGATTAATGTATGTCATTTGCATGAACACACACCAGTAGATTAATGTAAGTCATTTCCATGAACACATACCAGTAGATCAATGTAAGTCATTTGCATGAACACATACCAGTAGATTAATGTAAGTCATTTGCATGAACACACACCAGTAGATTAATGTATGTCATTTGCATGAACACACACCAGTAGATTAATGTAAGTCATTTGCATGAACACACACCAGTAGATTAATGTAAGTCATTTGCATGAACACACACCAGTAGATTAATGTAAGTCATTTGCATGAACACACACACCAGTAGATCAATGTAAGTCATTTGCATGAACACATACCAGTATATTAATGTAAGTCATTTGCATAAACACACACCAGTAGTTCAATGTAAGTCATTTGCATAAACACATACCAGTAGTTCAATGTAAGTCATTTGCATGAACACACACCAGTATATTAATGTAAGTCATTTGCATGAACACACACCAGTATATTAATGTAAGTCATTTGCATAAACACATACCAGTAGTTCAATGAAAGTCATTTGCATAAACACATACCAGTAGTACAATGTAAGTCATTTGCATGTACACACACCAGTAGATCAATGTAAGTCATTTGCATGAACACATACCAGTATATTAATGTAAGTCATTTGCATAAACACATACCAGTAGTACAATGTAAGTCATTTGCATAAACACATACCAGTAGTTCAATATAAGTCATTTGCATGTACACATACCAGTAGATCAATGTAAGTCATATCCATGTACACATACAAGTAGATCAATGTAAGTCATATCCACGTACACATACCAGTAGATCAATGTAAGTCATTTGCATGTACACATACCAGTAGATCAATGTAAGTCATTTGCATGTACACATACCGGTAGATCAATGTAAGTCATATCCATGTACACATACCAGTAGATCAATGTAAGTCATATCCACATACACATACCAGTAGATCAATGTAAGTCATTTCCATGTACACATACCAGTAGATCAATGTAAGTCATTTGCATGTACACATACCAGTAGATCAATGTAAGTAATTTGCATGTGAATCTGCGTGGGGGAGGAATGATTTAATGTGAATCTGGTGGCAATCTCATTGGCAGAGGAATGGTTAAATGTAAATCTGCTTGGCAATCCCATCATCAGGGGAATGATTAAATGTGAATTTACGTGGCAGAGGAATGATTAAATGTGAATCTGGTGGCAATCCAAATGGCAGAGGAATGAATAAATGTGAATCTGCGTGACAATCCCATTGGCAGAGGAATTATTAAATGTGAATCTGCGTGGCAATCCCATTGGCAGAGGAATGATTTAATTTGAATCTGCATGGCAATCCCTTTGGTGGAGGAATGATTAAATGTGAATCTGCATGGCAATCCCATTGGTGGAGGAATGATTAAATGTGAATCTGTGTGGCAATCTCATTGGAAGAGGAATGATTAAATGTGAATCTGCATGGCAATTCCATTGGTGGAGGAATGGTTAAATGTGAATCTGCTTGGCAATCTCATTGGCAGAGGAATAATTAAATGTGAATCTGCATAGCAATCTCATTGGCAGAGAAATGATTAAATGTAAATCTGCTTGGCAATCCCATTGGCAGAGGAATGATAAAATGTGAATCTGTGTGGCAATCCCCTTGGCAGAGGAATGGTTAAATCTGAATCTGCACAGCAATCCCCTTGGCAGAGGAATGGTTAAATGTGAATCTGAGTGGCAATCCTATTGGCAGAGGAATGGTTAAATGTGAATCTGAGTGGCAATCCTATTGGCAGAGGAATTGTATAAATGTGAATCTGGTGGCAATCCCATTGGCAGAGGAATGATTAAATGTGAATCTGCGTGGCAATCCCATTGGCATAGGAATAATTTAATTTGAATCTGCTTGGCAATCCCTTTGGCGGAGGAATGATTAAATGTGAGTCTGCATGGCAATCCAATTGGCGGAGGAATGATTAAATGTGAGTCTGGTGGCAATCCCATTGGCAGAGGAATGATTAAATGTGAGTCTGCATAGCAATCCCATTGGCAAAGAAATGATTACCGTAAATGACTGGGTATTAGACGCACTTTTTTCCCTCAGATTTCGATGTAAAAAAATGCCTGCGTCTAATAACCAGTAACAAGCTTTTGAACTTTTTTCTGAGGTTGATTTCAGGCCGAGAGTTTGTTTAGATTTATGTAGAAAGGGATGTTACTCGCATCATATCAATTGAGTATATACGGGTTAAAACGGCAGTTGAAGATCGGGATCCGGTATATCGTAAGACGTTTATAATTTTAAAAAAAAATTGTACGATTAAAATTATTCAATAATAATTTGAATAAAACAATAATTAAACATGCATATAAAAAAGTAAATAAGGGCAAAGTCAAAATATTTTTGTCAGTTGTACGATAAGGTGTGAAAAATTGGCACTGCCTTTAGACCTGTTTAACATACCAATACTACAAACTGATGCGATAATGGTCTTGTTTTTTCGCACTTTTCCACGTTCTTTATTCTTTTGTGTAGGTGTAGACATTTTGAGAACAAACCCATACAATATAAGATTTTTGCATAACTTCACTTTACATTCTCAACAGTTTATGAATGAAATCTTACAAATAGTCATAAAAGGTACTTTTCAGTGCCACCCAGAAACAAATTGTCACTCTAAGTACTTTGGTACTTTTCAGTGCCACCCAGAAACAAATTGTCACTCTAAGTACTTTTCAGTGCCTATCATAACATGAAACAAATAAAAATGAAACATATTTTGATTATCATTTGGTTTTAAAGATAACCATTGCCATTTTCACGATTTTTTTTTTTTCGTCACTGTCAACAAACATCGTGGCCAAGATTGGCAGACGATTTTGACATATTTTCTATGCGTCCTTTAACCGAAAACACAGGGTTCTCAATAAGAATTGTTGTAAGAGGCTTTCAAATACTTTGAAGAGGCCCAAACATCCGAGCGTCACAGACGCTCGCCTGCTAGGGGGGTCCGGGGTCATGCCCCCCCCGGAATTTTTTTGATTTCTAGGTGTGAAATCGTGCATTCTGGGCTATTTTGACCATGATAAGGGTAGTTATTTTTGAAGACAATATAACACAATTTTGATTTAAAATGAATTGCTTTATTGAAAAAAAAAGAATCCAATTTTTTTGTTAAATATTAAAAATGTAAATTTTGGACAACTTTAGACCTTTCCTCCACACAAGCGCCTTTTAGAGCAAATGCTCCAATTCCTACAATGATTTCAATAAAATTTAAAAAGTCAACCATGTCTTCAACAACTTTTCTCAAATGTCAACACTACATATCACAACAACCATCTTCCTTATCATCGTCTGAATCATCAGTGTTTTGGAATCATCAGAATGCCGAGCGAGATAAAATGCACGCGCTAAGTTAATATAAACAATAGGTATCGCAGACACAACACCACGTGATTTGTTATCATGGTAAGTTAATTAATACTGACCACTTTCGATTATCATGTAAAACGTAACAAGAGATCCTTTTCGACGTGCCGGTAAACATTGGAATGTTACTGTACACAAAGAGTTTTTATGTCGTTAATTTGTACAATAGATAAAACATATTTTCTTTTTTTTAACCACTGGCTGTTCACGGCGATGTACAAACAAACTTTTTTCAATTTTTAACCTCGCCATCTTTTTTTGCGACATAGGGGCTCAAAAATAGCAATTCTGGAAATTCCGATCATATCTATAATAAGCCGACCAATGAGAATTAACGGCTCGGTGCGCGTGCAGTTCAAAGAGGTTAGATGCGCAGGTCACATGCGCAGGTCACATAATTTAGATTTCCGGTTTCCGGCAGGATGTTTACAAAATTTCTTCGATATCATTTTAAAGAATTCGCCGATTTGAACCGGCCCAAATTCATTTTGAATCAGCCTTTTAAGCCGTCGGCCGTTCCTATTGAGAACCCTGAAAACATAGATTAAAAGTTTTTTTCTCAGATTTTTCATGGATTTTTTTGCCTGCGTCTAATACCCCCTATCGTCTTATACCCAGTCATTTACGGTAAATGTGAATCTGCTTGGCAATCCCATTGGCAGAGGAATGATAAATTGTGAATCTGCGTGGCAACCCCATTGGCAGAGGAATGATTAAATGTGAATCTGGTGGCAATCCAATTGGCAGAGGAATGATTAAATGTGAATCTGGTGGCAATCCAATTGGCAGAGGAATGATTAAATGTGAATCTGGTGGCAATCCAATTGGCAGAGGAATGATTAAATGTGAATCTGCGTGGCAATCCCCTTGGCAAAGGAATGATTAAATGTGAATCTGCGTGGCAATCCAATTGGCAGAGGAATGGTTAAATGTGAATCATTGGCACTATTATAGACCATGTGCTCAGGTTGCTGAGGGTTATCACTATTTTATACATATGACTTTATTTATTTCTGATAATTGAATAAAAGAAGATTTTAAAACGCTTGCAAAATGGTTCTTGTTTAGCCTGCAGGGTTCTCAAATGACACTTTTAATGTACAACTAAGGTAATGCACCAGTCAATTGTAACCACAGACCCCCCAGGTCCGGGGAATAGTGGGGACTTTGACTTTCGGTCCAGCCAACCCTGGGTAAAATCCCTGCCCTGCGGAGACGAACTGATGGTAAAATCCCTGCCAAATGCCCCAGCACCCCAGGGACCATATGTAAGGCCCATTTCCTGCTATATTTTGCGCCAAGACAAAACCACCGCATTCACCCAGCACTGCGGGGCCACCCGGAAGGTAAAAACACAGCCCATTTCCCAGGCTATCCCCGGTACAACCCCGGACCTAGGGGGGCCGTGGTTACAATTGACTAGTGCATAACTTGTTTGTTCTACAGAGACGTTCATGAAGAACAAAATAAAAGGCATAGTAAATCAATGGTTGCTTTTAAAACTTTGTCAACAGTTTTATAACTTTCATGCTTCTACTTCTAAACAAACGATATTATTTCAAATGCCTTGAATAAATGAAGCATTCACTTAAAATAAATTCTGAAATTTGACACCTAAGCCATCACACATGGGCTGATAGTGACAGAAACTCATTACAAACTAAATGAAAAATGCCCAAGAAACAGAACTGGTACAGAAAATGTGATAAAAAACATGAAATTTTAACAGTCTTCCTAAAAATGGCTTCCACAAGTGTGAAGCCCTATTAGCAACTAGGAGAATTGTTCTCATACAATGAACAACAACAAAAAAAATTGGTTCTTTCAGGGTAGGTCTTTAGACACGTATTTGAAGCAAAAAAATCCTGCTAAATTTTCATGACAACAGTAAAATGATCTAACCTGAGAAAATTATTTATTTACATAAATATAGAGCAACTCTTGGATGTTTCCTAACATTCACATTTAAAAGGCAATGAATTATAAACCCATTAGGCTCCTATAGATACTGCCCTGTATGACGGAAGTTTGGGGACACATCTTTTCCTTTCACTCTGAGTCATTTGTGTAACAATTGAAAAACTTAACGTTTAACTTCAAGGATGTTTCTCTGGAGTACTGCCCAGTATAATCCACTTGGATATGATGTTTGGTGTCCATACTGCAAAGATTTTAGGAGAAATGCTCTGTACAAAAAATTATAAAGTCTGAAAATGAAAAAGTTATGGTTCCTCAGTGCACTGCACTTTCCTCTGATCTTTCTGTGTATGAGGTGTGAAATAAATAACTCAAACGCTTTTGGTGATTAGCTCCAGAGAAAAATAAAGAATGAAAATGGAGTTTAGCTCCGCAGAAAAATAAAGAACGAAAATGATTAAAGGGCATTAACTCAAAACATATCATAGCAAGAGTTATGGTTCCTTTGCACTGCATTTCTCCTAAATTTGATCTTTCTGTATATTATGATCGAGGTTTGAAGTTATTATACCAAACGCTTTTGGAATTCAGCTCAGAATTAACTTAACAAAGGACAATAACTAAACATATATCACTGGAAAAGTTATGGTTCATGCGCACTAAATAAATTGCATCCAGAGTTATGGTTCCTGTGCACTGCACATCTCATCATTATGATCTATCAGCATAAACAGTTTTTAGTCATGATGCTCTCAACAAAAATGCTTGTGACACACACACACATACACACGCTTGTTGGAGAGTTTGTAAAATAATATCATTAAAAATACATTTTAAAAATGGGCAATTGTGAAAAGTTACCAAACAAGACAAAGAGGCAACAACTTCATAACCTTGATATTTGTAAAAAATCAAGAGTAACTGTTTCTACAAGCAAAACATAGCACCATTGTTTAATACATTTTCAATATAAAATTGGCCTATGTTACTTAACAGCAAAGTCACAGAGAATAATTCTCCTTAAAGAAATGGTATTGTTTCAAGGTCAATGAAATACTGATGATATAACTGCACAGTGAGAATAAATCCCCTTGAAGAAATGGTATTGCTACATTAGGTCAATGAAATACTGATGTTATACCTGCACAGTGAGAATAAATCCCCTTGAAGAAATGGTATTGTTACAAGGTCAATGAAATACTGATGCTATATTACTGCACAGTGAGAATAAATCCCCTTGAAGAAATGGTATTGTTACATTAGGTCAATGAAATACTGATGTTATAACTACACAGTGAGAATAAATCCCTTTGAAGAAATGGTATTGTTACATTAGGTCAATGAAATACTGATGTTACAACTGCACAGTGAGAATAAATCCCCTTGAAGAAATGGTATTGTTACAAGGTCAATGAAATACTGATGCTATGTTACTGCACAGTGAGAATAAATCCCCTTAAAGAAATGGTATTGTTACAAGGTCAATGAAATACTGATGTTACAACTGCACAGTGAGAATAAATCTCCTTGAAGAAATGGTATTGTTACATTAGGTTAATGAAATACTGATGTTATAACTGCACAATGAGAATAAATCCCCTTGAAGAAATGGTATTGTTACAAGGTCAATGAACTACTGATGTTATAACTGCACAGTGAGAATAAATCCCCTTGAAGAAATGGTATTGTTACAAGGTCAATGAAATACTGATGTTATAACTGCACAGTGAGAATAAATTCCCTTGAAGAAATGGTATTGTTACAAGGTCAATGAAATACTGATGTTATAACAGCACAGTGAGAATAAATCCCCTTGAAGAAATGGTATTGTTACATAAGGTGAATGAAATTCTGATGTTATAACTGCACAGTGAGAATAATTCTCCTTGAAGAAATGGTATTGTTACAAGGTCAATGAAATACTGATGTTATAACTGCACAGTGAGAATAACTCCCCTTGAAGAAATGATATTGTTACAAGGTCAATGAAATACTGATGTTATAACTGCACAGTGAGAATAAATGCCATTGAAGAAATGGTATTGTTACAAGGTCAATGAAATACTGATGCTATGTTACTGCACAGTGAGAATAAATGCCATTGAAGAAATGGTATTGTTACAAGGTCAATGAAATACTGATGTTATAACTGCACAGTGAGAATAATTCTCCTTGAAGAAATGGTATTGTTACAAAGTCAATGAAATACTGATGTTATAACTGCACAGTGAGAATAAATCCCCTTGAAGAAATGGTATTGTTACAAGGTCAATGGAATACTGATGTTATAACTGCACAGTGAGAATAAATCCCCTTGAAGAAATGGTATTGTTACAAGGTCAATGAAATACTGATGTTAAAACTGCACAGTGATGATAAATCCCCTAGAAGAAATGGTATTGTTACAAGGTCAATGGAATACTGATGTTATAATTGCACAGTGAGAAAAAATTCCCTTGAAGAAATGGTATTTTTACAAGGTCAATGGAATACTGATGTTATAACTGCACAGTGAGAATAAATCCCCTTTAAGAAATGGTATTGTTACAAGGTCAATGGAATACTGATGTTATAACTGCACAGTGAGAATAAATCCCCTTGAAGAAATGTTATTGTTACAAGGTCAATGGAATACTGATGTTATAATTGCACAGTGAGAAAAAAATCCCTTGAAGAAATGGTATTGTTACAAGGTCAATGGAATACTGATGTTATAACTGCACAGTGAGAATAAATCCCCTTGAAGAAATGGTATTGTTACAAGTTCAATGAAATACTGATGTTATAATTGCACAGTGAGAAAAAATTCCCTTGATGAAATGGTATTGTTACAAGGTCAATGGAATACTTATGTTATAACTGCACAGTGAGAAAAAATTCCCTTGAGGAAATGGTATTGTTACAAGGTCAATGGAATACTGATGTTATAACTGCACAGTGAGAATAAATCCCCTTGAAGAAATGGAATCGTTACAAGGTCAATGGAATACTGATGTTATAACTGCACAGTGAAAATAAATCCCCTTGAAGAAATGGTATTGTTACAAGGTCAATGAAATACTGATGTTATAACTGCACACTGAGAATAAATCCCCTTGAAGAAATGGTATTGTTACAAGGTCAATGAAATACTGATGTTATAACTGCACAGTGAGAATAAATTCCCTTGAAGAAATGGTATTGTTACAAGGTCAATGAAATACTGATGTTATAACTGCACAGTGAGAATTAATCCTCTTGAAGAAATGGTATTGTTACAAGGTCAATGAAATACTGATGTTATAACTGCACAGTGAAAATAAATCCCCTTGAAGAAATGGTATTGTTACAAGGTCAATGAAATACTGATGTTATAACTGCACAGTGAGAATAAATCCCCTCGAAGAAATGGTATTGTTACAAGGTCAATGAAATACTGATGTTATAACTGCACAGTGAGAATAAATCCCCTTGAAGAAATGGTATTGTTACAAGGTCAATGAAATACTGATGTTATAACTGCACAGTGAGAATAAATCCCCTTGAAGAAATGGTATTGTTACATGGCCAATGGAATACTGATGTTATAACTGCACAGTGAGAATAAAATCCCTTGAAGAAATGGTATTGTTACAAGGTCAATGAAATACTGATGTTATAACTGCACAGTGAGAATAAATGCTCTTGAAGAAATGGTATTGTTACAAGGTCAATGAAATACTGATGTTATAACTGCACAGTGAGAATAAATCTCCTTGAAGAAATGGTATTGTTACAAGGTCAATGAAATACTGATGCTATATTACTGCACAGTGAGAATTATTAAAATCAGACGAGAAAATGTGATATCCTAAAAACATTCTTAATTTTTTTGTCACAGGAAATGTTATCAGGAGCATATTTCAAAATTATGACTTTATCTGACCTGGTGTTAATTGTCACCATTTAATGACGGGGTCAATCACGACCCGATGCATATAGCAATTGATACTCCTTTGTATATTTTTGATAAAACACACTGACTAATTTAACCTTGTTTTGGGGGTTGGAACAGGGGTACGAAATTCCAAACAAAGAATAGAAATTCCACCTCACCTATGAACTAACAGATAGTGGAGCTACCTTTTATATAAACAAAACTTTTCAAAATTATGATTAAATGATTTACAACACTCCTTCAAATATTTAAGGAGCAAGGCCCTGCCAAATTGTTCTGTTTTAAAACAAAAATAGCCAAAAAAACAGCATTAATAAAACTTTTATGTTTAATTTCAATTATAAAAGAAGTTACAAATTATGATATTAAAGGGTTAAATATCTTGTAGTTAATGAAACTGTTATAAAGTTCTGTCTTTTAGTTTTACACCTCAAAGAAGTTGATTTAATGATTACATGTTTGTTTGTTATCTCCAAATTTATTTATTTTTTCCTGACCGTGACAGGATGGTTTTGAATTTTGAGACTTTTTGATGCTAAACAAAGAATCACTTTGGTACAGCCTGATTATATTACTCGATCAGTGAGACTCTGTCTGAATGCGAAATTAAAATACATTTTAACAAGCTTACCAAAGACAATCAGAGCACATAACAAAAATATGTCCACAATATAATTCAAATATTACCACATTTTGATAAACATAACATGCCAATAACTTCAACACTAGAAAACCACTTCAAAAACATATTTATGATTATATAATTCCATGTTTGTGCTTGTGCATAGGCTTTTGAAGTACAATAAACTTTGAACTTTTACTTGTAACAACAACATTACACCAATCCTTTTGAATGTTTTCCACTTCAAAAATAACAATATTCCTTCTGGGAATCAAATAACATAGAATCAATTAACATCCAAAAATGTCATGTATGATAACATCATGTAGATTGAGGCTAAACATCCTAACAAGATTGTAACTATGGTAAATCTGAATGTGCAACATTTTTCATGTGTCTATAAAATAAGCAGGAAAATCGGTAACATTGGCCCGCTAAGAGCCAATACTCTATCTGCTAAAGCGCCATATAGGGCTGTATGTCCCACAACTGCTCTAGGAGCAATCTTATCAACATCAAATATTGCCCGGTATCGAACTCTTAATGAAATGTATTTACTGCAGTTCCGAAAGTAATGAGTTCTAAGGAAAAAAACTGTTTGACCTAACCTGTTTCAATCCTAGAGGAGATCGAACCATTTATAGACAGAAGGAAGATGCCAATGGCTCAGAAAAAGGCTTCATCAATTTGATTTCATCTCAAACATAAAGTAATATTGAAGAACATGGTTACAGAACAGGGGCGTAGCTTGGATGGAATCAATGTGTAGGCCGAATTCTTGGGGGCTGGGGGCATGCTCCCCCTGAAAAAAAATTGACCCTAGAATGTCAGAGGTGTGTTTTGGCGCATATTTGTTTCAAATAAGAATGTTTCATAGACCATATACATCATGACATATTACTTAGATGTAAGTCTCGTGACTTGAATAAATTTGACAGAAACTGAATGTTGATTTTATGTTGTTAATTAACACCCTAATTGCTGGCTATTTTCCAGTTTACTGACACGACAAATCCACTTTGGAAAAATACTGGTCAGTGTGAGTTATTGTACTCAGCACACAATTTAATACAATTTATTAAAGGTTTTCAAATAAGAAAAAGACTGACTGTGTTGGAAATGGGAACTGAAGACATGATGGCCAGGTTCCATTTAATAAATTTTGTTTGGTGTCTTCCTCTACAGGGGTAAGGTTAGACATCTGATATCCGGATACTTGGGAAGGTTTTCGGCCATGATGACCTCTGTCAGGCTCTTGGTCTGTTTTTATTTACAAAAAAACACACACCAAGCATTGTTTGAAACGTTTAAAAGACGGAACTTTACAAAACGAGGCCGGTCCAAACTTTTCAATATGCGGGCTGTAGTCGTTCAAACTCTTCCTTGGGGTGTATCTATTATAAATCACTCCATACGTGTAGATTCCGACAAGTAATCACTGTCTATTCTTGGCAAATCTTGTTTCTGGTGTTCCATTTACCCCCACCCCCATCTTTTTATTGCATTTTTGGCATTTTTATTTTTTCGACTTTCTGGGGAAATGTGTAGGCCACTGCCTATAGGAAGCTATGCCCCTGCAGAACTAAGATTGAAACAATTTATTCCTCATGGTATTTCAGGTTTTCTCATGGGAAGGAGAATGCTTTATACCCTAAGGAGAATATTGATACCAAATGACATCAGGATTCTTTGTTCTGTAGTTATGGAATGGGGATGTGGCTGCTCCGTTGCAAGGGGGTTTGCCATATGGAGGTATTACCCCTTGGGGAGAAGGATATCGCTACTACATTGGGAAATTGATATCTTGTAGGGAGATAGATACCTTAAAGTACGAACATGGATACCTTATACGAAGATAAGATTTATTTTGAGTTGGCAAGATAGCAACAAGTACAATCTATAAAAAGAACTTGTGCTTTTTAACCAGAAATATGGACACCTTATTGAAAAAAAGATACCTCACAGGTAGATGTGTATCTTGTAAAGATGGATACCCTTTCAAGTGTTGAATACCTTGTAGGCAGATGGATACCTCTTCAAGAGATGGATACCCCATAGGGAGTTGGATACGTTAGAGGGAGATGGATACCCCATGATGAGGTGGACACCTCATTGAGAGATGGATACCTCATGGGAAGGTGGACACCTCATTGAGAATTTGATACCCCATGGGAAGATGGATAGTCATTAGAGGGAGATGGATACCCCATGGAGAGGTGGATACTGTATAGGGAGATGGATACCCCATGGGGAGGTGGATACCTCATAGGGAGATGGATACCCCATGTGGAGGTGGATACTGTAAAGGGAGATGGATACCCCATGGGGAGGTGGATACAGTAGAGGGAGATGGATACCTCATGGGGAGGTGGATACCGTTTAGGGAGATGAAAACCCCATGGGAAGGTGGATACTGAAGAGGGAGATGGATACCCCATGAGAAGTTTGATACCTCGTAGGGAGATGGATACCCCATGGGGATGTGGACACTGTAGAGGGAGATGGATACCCCATGGGAAGGCGGATCCCTCATAGGGAGATGGATACCCCATGGGGAGGTGGATACCTCACAGGGAGATGGATACCCCATGCGAAGGTGGATACATTAGAGGGAGATTGATACCCCATAGGGAGGTGGATACCTCATAGGGAGATGAATACCCCACGTGGAGGTGGATACTGTATAGGGAGATGGATACCCCATGGGGAGCAGGATACCACATGTGGAGGTGGATACTGTAGATGGAGATGGATACCTCATGGGGAGCCGGATACCCCATATGGAGGTGGATACTGTAGATGTTGATGGATACCCCATGGGGAGGTGGATAACATATAGGCAGATGAATTCTCCATGGTGGATACCGTAGAAGAAAATTTATACCTAATTTGGAGGAGGATACTGGATAGGGAGATGGTTACCCCATTGGCAATTTGATAATGTATAGGGAGAAGAATACATTATAGAGATATACCCAAGCTTGATACCCTATAGGATGATGGTTACCCAATGGAGAGGTTGATAAGAGATATGAATAAGCCACTGGGTAATGGAGATGGTTACCTCCTAGGGAGATGAATATCTCATTTGGAAAACAAAAACATTTGTGGGAAGATTCTTACCAAATGGGGAGATGGAAACCTCCTTGTGTGTGAACATGGTTTGATACTTATCCATGTACAAGACAAAACTGGAATGAAATGCTAGATATGTAAACACCTCTTTAGTCTGACAAAGTGTCAACAATTTTGGTGCCAATCTGTAGGCTTAAATATCTGTCAAACATTGCCAAGGACAGCTCAACAGACACGGTCTCACCAGAACTTCAATAACAAGTACTTTGTGGTCAGTTATTGACTGAAAGAAATAGGTTTGGGCCTTTATTGGTCACAGGAAAAAGATTTTGGCTTTCAATTTTGATTATAGATGCATGGCACAATCAAGAACTATCAGATTCAGTATTTATCCTGCATTTGGCGTATATAATCAGTTTTGGTGTATTGTTGGCAGGCAGGAAATAGCCATCTAGAAGGAGGATGGAGTCTATCAAGTCATTGGCATCACAGTGGAAAATGATATTGGTTCTCAATCACAATATAATTGCACAAAGGACATATTATGAACATTACTTTCAAAGTGTGCCTGACGTATTATGACTATATGCACTATTACAGGAGCTTTAGTTTCTTGGTCCCTGTTGTTGTTTCCAAAATATCTTCCCTTGCTTTATGAAAGAGCATTGATTTTAACCTGAATAACTGCCTGAAACCTAGAAATTTCTTTACAAAGTTATATGGGAACAAAAAAGTAAGTAAATTGTTAAAAAAACAACAGTTTCTGTAAATTACTTTTCAAAATAGAAAATAGAAAAGACTGTTCTTGACATCTAAACAAAGATGTCTTTCTATTTCTAATCCTTTTTTACCAAGAAAAATAGAACACATCTAAAAAGAAAAGAATAGGACAACATTTCCCACGTTTTTGAAATTGCCCCTTGGGTGCTCCGATTTATGAATCAATTCCGCCAATGCCAAAAAAAGAAACAGGATTCACAAAATACTGGCATCTAAGGGGCTTGTTTGAAACAATGAACAACATTTTTTTTTAATGTAACACATATAAAAATTTGGTATGATACAATCACCTAAATAAGATCAATAAGGTCAACATGAGCAGTTGCCAGTTCCCAGCCATCTTCTCCCTCAATCATGTGGCAATCGACTTAACATTTATTTCAGCCATAGTTATGAGACTTGATACACATGTGCCTTTATAATTTTCAAATAGTTAACATGTGTACCAAATTTCAATGATAACATCTGTGACATAAAAATAGTTTGGGGTTATCCCCTAGGTTAAATGATTTGTGAGACAACACTGTCACCAAGGGCTGTGCATCAGCTATTACACTTCACAACTATCAACCAATTTGTGGGAGCTAGACACAGGCATAGGCTTAGACCTGGGCTTAGAAATGACTGCCAGTAATGTCTTAACCTTTCCACTTACAGTTGCTTATGAATTAAATCACTTTGGAGTCTTGTGTTGGTAAGGACCGAGTATTGGTGTACTTTCTTGAGAGGCCAAGAGATGAGATCCATCAGGATCTCTGTGCCAAAACCTCTTGGGTGATCTGCTGTCACTTGTGGACCAATCTTTCAATCTAAATGAATTTTACAAACCATTTTTATTCAAACTCCTTTCATAAGACCCTGATTGTTCATTTATCATCAGACGGAAGAAAACATTTCAGGCATGGAGTTTCTAAGAAATTGTTTTTTTAATGCAATCAACTTTAGATAATAGGGTAATGAAAATTGCAATATGATGTCCCCTAAATTATTTAGGAGAAATGTGCATTGAATTGAAAGCAGCGAAAATTGGGTTTTTCATAATTAATACTTTCTTTCATACTAGGAAGACTGAGATAGAATCTTAATTTAAAACTGTTTAATGACATACCATGTTGATACCACCAAATAATTAAACATTACCACACAGACAGTAAACACCCAAGCAGAAATTTGATACAATTTGGCCACAACAATAAGTTTCCCCGGAAATATTACGAAGTGAAAAAAACTCTTAGTGAAAGGATGCTTTTATGCATAGGAAGCATGCATTTATGCCATCGGTCAACAATATTTCCTATTTTTTAAGACCTCCTCAAATTGTCGTTTTGAGAAAAAATTGAATTTCAAATCAGACTTCAAAGCTCAGGGCAGTGATGAATAAGCAACAAAATTTGCACATTACTCAGACCTTGGCCATAAACATTTTAAAAGAAACTGGAGGAAAACTCAAATATGTAAATTTAAAAACTGTAAGAAGTCCTTTTTTACTGTTAACAAAGCACCATTAGGAGGAGTAGCAGCACTTGTCCATTTCATACAGTTGACAGAATAATTGGCAATTATTACTCTGTGAATGAGCATCTTTTATGCAGAGATTTATCTGTTAAAGGTTGTTGAATGCAGAAATTGTTCCCGGCCAAGGTCTGTGTGGGTTCCAAAATAAAACACTCATGGAAATCCTTTTCTCAACTTAACGGAGAAAAAGGCAAACTAATGCCACTTAATGCTAGTTTGCAATGTGTATGAGTGCACAAGCAATAGATGCTTGTTGGCAAATGTATATGATACAAACTGAATGCTAGTTTGCACATATGTATGAGTGTACAAACAACAAATGCTAGTTTGCACATGAATGTGAGTGTACAAACAACAAATGCTTGTGTGAGTGAACAAACACTGAATGCTAGTCTGCACATCTGTGTGAGTGAACAAACACTAAATGCTAGTCTGCACATGTTTGTGAGTGAACAAACACTAAATGCTAATCTGCACATGTTTGTGAGTGAACAAACACTAAATGCTAGTTTGCACATGTATATGAGTGAACTACACTGAATGCTGATTTGCACATGTATGCCAGTGAACAAACACTGAATGCTTGTTTGCACATGTATATGAGTGAACTACACTGAATGCTGGTTTGCACATGTATAATAGTGAACAAACACTGAATGCTGGTTTGCACATGTATGTGAGTTAACTACACTGAATGCTAGTTTGCAAAAGTATATGAGTGAACTATACTGAATGCTAGTTTGCACATGTATGCCAGTGAACAAACATTGAATGCTAGTTTGCACATGTATGTGAGTGAACCAACACTGAATGCTAGTTTGCACATGTATGTGAGTGAACTACATTGAATGCTTGTATGCACATGTATGCCAGTGAACAAACAATGAATGCTTGTTTGCACATGTATATGAGTGAACAAACACTGAATGTTAGTTTGCACATGTATGTGAGTGAACAAACATTGAATGCTAGTTTGCACATGTATGTGAGTTAACGAACACCTAATGCTAGTTTGCACATGTATATGAGTGAACAAACACTCAATGCTAGTTTGCACATGTATATGAGTGAACAAACACTGAATGCTGGTTTGCACATGTATGCCAGTGAACAAACACTGAATGCTAGTTTGCACATGTATGTGAGTGAACTACACTGAATGCTGATTTGCACATGTATGTGAATGAACAAACACTGAATGCTGGTTTGCACATGTATGTGAGTTAACTACACTGAATGCTAGTTTGCAAATGTATATGAGTGAACTACACTGAATGCTAGTTTGCACATGTATGCCAGTGAACAAACATTGAATGCTAGTTTGCACATGTATGTGAGTTAACCAACAATGAATGCTAGTTTGCACATGTATGTGAGTGAACCAACACTGAATGCTAGTTTGCACTTGTATGTGAGTGAACTACACTGAATGCTAGTTTGCACATGTATGACAGTGAACAAACAATGAATGCTTGTTTGCACATGTATATGAGTTAACTACATTGAATGCTGGTTTGCACATGTATATGAGTGAACAAACACTGAATGCTAGTTTGCACATGTTTGTTAGTGAACAAACACTGAATGCTGGTTTGAACATGTATATGAGTGAACAAACACTGAATGCTGGTTTGCACATGTATGTGAATGAACAAACACTGAATGCTGGTTTGCACATGTATGTGAGTGAACAAACACTGAATGCTAGTTTGCACATGCATATGAGTGAGTAAACACTGAATGCTAGTTTGCACATGTATATGAGTAAACAAACACTGAATTCTGGTTTGCACATGCATATGAGTGAGTAAACACTGAATGCTAGTTTGCACATGTATATGAGTAAACAAACACTGAATGCTAGTTTGCACATGTATATGAGTAAACAAACACTGAATGCTGGTTTGCACATGTATGCCAGTGAACAAACACTGAATGCTGGTTTGCACATGTATGCCAGTGAACAAACACTGAATGCTGGTTTGCACATACATATGAGTGAGTAAACACTGAATGCTAGTTTGCACATGTATATGAGTAAACAAACACTGAATGCTGGTTTGCACATGTATGTAAGTGAACGAACACTGAATGCTAGTTTGCACATGCATATGAGTGAACAAACACTGAATGCTAGTTTGCAGATGTATGTGAGTAAACGAACACTGAATGCTAGCTTGCACATGTATGTAAGTGAACCAACATTGAATGCTAGTTTGCACATGTATGTGAGTGAACTACACTGAATGCTAGTTTGCACATGTATGTGAGTGAACAAACACTGAATGCTAGTTTGCACATGTATGTGAGTGAACAAACACTGAATGCTAGTTTGCACATGTATGCCAGTGAACAAACACTGAATGCTAGTTTGCACATGTGTGAGTGAACAAACACTGAATGCTAGTTTGCACATGTATATGAGTAAACAAACACTGAATGCTGGTTTGCACATGTATGCCAGTGAACAAACACTGAATGCTGGTTTGCACATGTATGTGAGTGAACAAACACTGAATGCTGGTTTGCACATGCATATGAGTGAGTAAACACTGAATGCTAGTTTGCACATGTATATGAGTAAACAAACACTGAATGCTGGTTTGCACATGTATGTAAGTGAACGAACACTGAATGCTAGTTTGCACATGCATATGAGTGAACAAACACTGAATGCTAGTTTGCAGATGTATGTGAGTAAACGAACACTGAATGCTAGCTTGCACATGTATGTGAGTGAACCAACAGTGAATGCTAGTTTGCACATGTATGTGAGTGAACTACACTGAATACTAGTTTGCACATGTATATGAGTAAACAAACACTGAATGCTGGTTTGCACATGTATGTAAGTGAACGAACACTGAATGCTAGTTTGCACATGCATATGAGTGAACAAACACTGAATGCTAGTTTGCAGATGTATGTGAGTAAACGAACACTGAATGCTAGCTTGCACATGTATGTGAGTAAACAAACATTGAATGCTAGTTTGCACATGTATGCCAGTGAACAAAAACTGAATACTAGTTTGCACATGTGTGAGTAAACAAACACTGAATGCTAGTTTGAACATGTATGTGAGTGAACAAACACTGAATGCTGGTTTGCACATGTATGTGAGTGAACAAACACTGAATGCTAGTTTGCACATGTATGTGAGTAACAAACACTGAATGCTGGATTGCATATGTATGCCAGTGAACAAGCACTGAAAGCTATTTTGCATATGTGTGAGTAAAAAAAACTGAATGCTAGTTGGCATATGTGTGGGTAAAAAAATACACTGAATGCTAGTTTGAACATGTATATGAGTGAATGAAATTTAATGCTAGTTTGCACATGTATATGAATGAACAAACATTGATTGCTAGTTTGCACATGTATGTGAGTGAACAAACACTGAATGCTGAATTACACATGTATATGAGTGAACAAACACTAGATGCTAGTTTGCACATGTATATGAGTGAACGAACAATGAATGCTAGTTTGCACATGTATGTGAGTAAACAATCACTGAATGCTAGTATGGACATGTGTGTGAGTATACAAGCACTGGCTGCTTTCTTGCAGATGTATTTGAGTAAACAAACACTGATTGCTAGTTTGCACATGTATATGAGTGAACAAACACTGAATGCTAGTTTGCACATGCATATGAGTGAACAAACACTGAATGTTAGTTTGCACATGTATGTGAGTAAACGAACACTGAATGCTAGTTTGCATATGTATATTAGTGAACAAACACTGAATGCTGGTTTGCACATGTATTTGAGTGAACAAACACTGAATTCTAGTTTGCACATGTATGCCAGTGAACAAACACTGAATTGTAGTTTGCACATGTATGCCAGTGAACAAACACTGAATGCTAGTTTGCACATGTATGTGAGTGAACAAACACTTAATGCTGGATTGCACATGTATGTGAGTAAACAAACACTGTATGCTAGTTTGCACATGAAAATGAGTGAACGAACACTTTATAGTAGTTTGCACATGTATATGAGTGAACAAACACTGAATGCTAGTTTGCACATGTATATGAGTGAACAAACACTTAATGCTAGTTTGCACATGTATGTGAGGGAACCAACACTGAATGCTGGATTGCACATGTTCATGAGTGAACGAACACTGAATGCTGGATTGCACATGTATATGAGTGAGCTACACTGAATGCTAGTTTGCACATGTATGTGAGTAAACAAACACTGAATGCTAGTTTGCACCGGTATGTGAGTGAACGGACACTTAATGCTGGATTGCACATGTACATGAGTGAACGAACACTGAATGTTGGATTGCACATGTATGTGAGTGAACAAACACTGAATGCTAGTTTGCACCTGTATGTGAGTGAACGAACACTGAATGCTGGATTGCACATGTATGTGAGTGAACAAACACTGAATGCTAGTTTGCACATGTATGTGAGTGAACCAACACTGAATGCTAGCTTGCACATGCATATGAGTGAACAAACATTGAATGCTAGTTTGCACATGTATGAGAGTGAACGAACACTGAATGCTAACTTGCACATGAATATGAGTGAACAAACACTGAATGCTGGTTTGCAGATGTATGTGAGTGAACAAACACTGCATGCTAGTTTGCACATGTATGTGAGTGAACCAACACTAAATGCTAGCTTGCACATGCATATGAGTGAACAAACATTGAATGCTAGTTTGCACATGTATGAGAGTGAACAAACATTGAATTCTAGTTTGCACATGTATGTGAGTGAACCAACACTGAATGCTAGTTTGCACATGTATGTGAGTGAACAAACATTGAATTCTAGTTTGCACATGTATGTGAGTGAACAAACATTGAATGCTAGTTTGCACATGTATGTGAGTGAACCAACATTGAATTCTAGTTTGCACATGTATGTGAGTGAACCAACATTGAATGCTAGTTTGCACATGTATGTGAGTGAACCAACACTGAATCCTAGTTTGCACATGCATGTGAGTGAACCAACACTGAATTCTAGTTTGCACATGTATGTGAGTGAACAAACACTGAATGCTTGTTTGCACATGTATGTGAGTGAACAAACACCTAATGCTTGTTTGAAGATGTATGTGAGTGAACACACATCTAATGCTAGTTTGCACATGTATGTGAGCGAACAAACACCTAATGCTAGTGTGCACATGTATTTGAGTGAACAAACAGCTAATGCTAGTTTGCACATGTATGTGAGTGAACAAACATCTAATGCTTGTTTGAAGATGTATGTGAGTGAACAAACATCTAATGCTAGTTTGCACATGTATGTGAGTGAACAAACACCTAATGCTAGTGTGCACATGTATTTGAGTGAACAAACAGCTAATGCTAGTTTGCACATGTATGTGAGTGAACAAACACCTAATGCTAGTTTGCACATGTATGTTCGTCAACAATCACCTTATGCTAGTTTGCTCATGTATGCGAGTGTGCAAACACTTAATGCTAGCTTGCACATGAATGTTAGTGAACAAACACCTTATGCTAGTGTGCACATGTATGTGAGTGAACAAACACCTAATGCTAGTTTGCACATGTATGTGAGTGAACCAACACTGAATTCTAGTTTGCACATGTATATGAGTGAACAAACACTGAATGCTAGTTTGCACATGTATGTGAGTGAACCAACACTGAATTCTAGTTTGCACATGTATGTGAGTGAACAAACATTGAATTCTAGTTTGCACGTGTATGTGAGTGAACGAAAACACTGAATGCTGTATTGCACATGTATGTGAGTGAACAAACAACTAATGCTTGTTTGCACATGTATGTGAGTGAACCAATACTGAATGCTAGTTTGCACATGTATATGAGTGAACAAACACTGAATTCTAGTTTGCACGTGTATGTGAGTGAACCAACACTGAATTCTAGTTTGCACATGTATATGAGTGAACAAACACTGAATGCTAGTTTGAACAGGTATGTGAGTGAACCAACACTGAATTCTAGTTTGCACATGTATGTGAGTGAACAAACACCTAATGCTTGTTTGAAGATGTATGTGAGTGAACAAACATCTAATGCTAGTTTGCACATGTATGTGAGTGAACAAACACCTAATGCTAGTGTGCACATGTATTTGAGTGAACAAACAGCTAATGCTAGTTTGCACATGTATGTGAGTGAACAAACACCTTATGCTAGTTTGCACATGTATGTGAGTCAACAATCACCTTATGCTAGTTTGCTCATGTATGCGAGTTTGCAAACACTGAATGCTAGCTTGCACATGTGTGTGAGTGAACAAACACCGAAAGCTAGTTTGCACATGTATGTGAGTGAACAAACACTGAATGCTAGTTTGAACTTGTGTGTGAGTGTACAAGCACTGGCTGCTTACTTGCACATGTATGTGAGTGAAGAAACACGAAATGCTAGTTTGCACATGTATTTGAGTGTACAAACACTTAATGCTAGTTTGCTCATGTATTTGAGTGAACAAACACTTAATGCTAGTTTGCACATGTATTTGAGTGTACTAACACTTAATGTTAGTTTGCACATGTATTTGAGTGTACAAACACTAAATGCTTGCTTGCACATGTATTTGAATGTACATGCACTTAATGTTTGCTAACACATATACATAAGTGTGCAAACATTCAATTATGCTTGTTGACACATTTGCATAAGTGAAAAAACAATTAATGCTCGTTAACACATGTATGCGATTAAACAAACACTTTATACTAGTTTGGCACATGAATGTGCTCTGTGATGCATAATGTGTTTCCTGCACAGTGAACCATTAGTTTCAATAATTATTTTTAAAAACTGTTTGCTGCTATAAATGATCAACGTAGACTTTCTCTGCTGCAAATTCTACTACAACACCAAAAAAGTAAGGTGCTGCAAACTCTAGCTACTCATACAACAAAAGTTAGCTATGCCATTTGTAACATAACCTTTTTTTCTATCTGCGTATAGCATAAAATTAAAGCTTCAACATATGCTCTTACATGAAGCCCTGTAATATTTTTGTCATTGTTTTCAAGCTAAATGTTGCCTTTCTCATTGTGGTTCTTCACCAAGTCAATATTATTCTGGAAGAAAAATCAACAACACTTCCATGAAACCAATAAGGACATCCCTCCTGACGTTTATTAATCTCTAAATGCTGTGACACTATCAGTTTAACTCATATCCGATCTTGACACAATTATTTGTATTCCAATCAAATGAAAAACTGTAATCATTGCAATGAGGAGAGCTATAAATTAACTTGCTATTAATTATAGAATCCAGATTGCTTTTTAATGAAACAGATTGCCGCTCAGACAGTCTGCATATTGCTGCCTGCATTTGGTTGTGTTGAAAATTGTCTAAAGAAACCCTATGTAACCTGTGAGACCAACAACGCATGCTCTACCCTGAAAGGGTCCGCTGGTCTTTATATACAGTAAATTCTCAATCCACACAGAGCCCGGGCTTGCTAATTTGCATATTACCAACCATACATACCATGAACGTACTTCCTTCTATAACGGAATGTTATACTTTGAATGCACATCCGCCCCCTACAGCGGACCGTTAGATTACTTTCCCCTCCGAGAAGACTCGTCCCGAGTGTTGGTCTGGGACACTCAAGGGTTAGGCAACTCCATTCCAGCAGTTGTCAATATGCCACCGCTGCCAGTCCATTTGTAAAGTGTGAGACCAACAAGGCCAACCGATCCCTTCAGGGAAAAGCATGCTCGACCCTGGTCTTTGTATACAGTAAATTCTTCTACAGCGGACCGTTACACCTAGATGGGTGACCCTGGGCTACCAGGTTCGTGACTGAGAGGAAGTTTGAACATCCCCTGGGTAATGGGTCTTTGAAAAGCTGTGTTTTGGTCATAATCATTATTAGCAGTGCAGGTCGGTCTAGAATGTTTGCGTTGGGGTAGAAGAGGTGAAAAATGTAATGGTTTTTATGACGTTAAAAGTTGTTATGCAAGCAGATGAACATGATGAGATTATGGTAATATGTGTGATAACAAGTTAACATATAAATTATCACAACTAAGAAATACATAATGATGTAAATAGTTCAAATTTCCTTATGACTCTGACCAACATCAACCTTGCCATAGAAGAGGGTTTCATATATAGTGTACCACAATGTATCAAAACGTACCACAACATAGCAGGAACGTAGCAGAATGCTGAACACCTCAGCATAACGCAGCTCATAACGTAGCACAATGTATCATAGTATGACACAGCATTGCATAACACGGCAAAAGGAAAGAGGCCACAATATAGCATAGAACAGCACAACATGTGAACAAATGCAACGGAATGCATCAACAGGCGGGACGCCCTATGTTCCATTCTGTTACGGATTTTGCTACGTTTTACTAAGTTGTACATGTTCTAATGCCATTTTGTAGTATGTTGTGGGTAAACAACAGCAGTTGTGAACATATCTCCAAAATCAAAATTATCAGTTCACATTTTGTCACAATCATTTTATCATGTAATAGCCATGTTTTTCTATGTTTGCTCACGTTGTAGCCAAATTTCCAAATGTTGCTAAACATGGCCGCAAAAATGTAACACTATGACAAAATACAGACATAACATAAAGAAACAAATGCAGCTTATTGTCTCTGTGAACACATGGCCAGAAACCTTTTCTTGTCTTTTTTTTCTTGTTTTTTTGCTAATAATCAGTTTTGCTTGAAGCATCTACTGTGTGGAAGTCTACTTATGTGCATTTCTTACAATAAAATATAAAATAGTCGCACAAATACATTATTTTGTTTCAAAGCTTTTATATGGAAATGTTTCGGCATAACTTCTTCATCAGTAAATGAATAAACAATCATAGAAAGGACATGACGTCAACCATGTTTTGTCCACCCCCTCCCCCCACAGGAACCATAAACATTAGGTTGCAAACAGGATCTGGGGTGTTTGACCTCCTCCAAGAAAACTTGGCTTATGTTAGTCTATAATGATGCCTTTTATTTGTTATCTATTCATATTTCTTCTACCATACTGACATGCAAGTTCACTGAAACGATATCATCCAAATCATAACAACTCTTTACAGAAACCTCATCAATCCCTATCAGGAATATTCCATCTAAAAATTGCTCATAGCTATTTGCATATAAACAACACAAATGACATTTTATCATAAATGCAAATAAGGCATGATCTGCTACTGTTGACATTATTTTACAGGGATCAGTTGGGATCCCATTCCCGGGGGAATTTCTGGCAAAAATCACGTTGTCATTACACATTATATTTGCACTGTGTAAATATTTAAATGGGACTTAGCAACAGTCCAAGTTTTACAACTCAAACTCCCATGATATGTTTAATAAAACAATCATGTTTTTTTTTTTTTTTTTATATTCAATAATTTCCAAGTAAACACTAAAGTGAAATGACAAATCAAACAATAATAAACTTTTTAGGTCTGAGAATATTTTCAGATTTTGAAAAAGAAAGGCAGTAAAATGAGCAGGTTTTCTTTTAATATAAAAAAGGAAGTAGTAATTAAGTTTGAATTCCAGCTCCATCCATTTCCCTGACTTTCTACTCAAAAGAAAAAATGCTTGGGCAGTGAGGTTATGTTGAAAAGGGATGATAGTTTATAGTTTGATTCCCATTCAGAGTTTCATTCTTGGTTAGTTGCTCACAAGTCCTGGGATAGATTCCCATTCAGAGCTTCATTCTTGGTTAGTTGCTCGCAAGTCCTGGGATAGATTCTCATTCAGAGTTTCAATCTTGGTTAGTTGCTCACAAGTCCTGGGATAGATTCCCATTCAGAGTTTCAATCTTGGTTAGTTGCTCACAAGTCCTGGGATAGATTCCCATTCAGAGTTTCATTCTTGGTTGGTTGCTCACAAGTCCTGGGATAGATTCCCATTCAGAGTTTCATTCTTGGTTAGTTGCTCACAAGTCCTGGGATAGATTCCCATTCAGAGCTTCATTCTTGGTTAGTTGCTCACAAGTCCTGGGATAGATTCTCATTCAGAGCTTCAATCTTGGTTAGTTGCTCACAAGTCCTGGGATAGATTCTCATTCAGAGTTTCATTCTTGGTAAGTGTCCACAAGTCCTGGGATAGATTCCCATTCAGAGTTTCATTCTTGGTTAGTTGCTCACAAGTCCTGGGATAGATTCCCATTCAGAGTTTCATTCTTGGTTAGTTGCTCACAAGTCCTGGGATAGATTCTCATTCAGAGTTTCATTCTTGGTTAGTTGCTCACAAGTCCTGGGATAGATTCTCATTCAGAGCTTCATTCTTGGTTAGTTGCTCACAAGTCCTGGGATAGATTCCCATTCAGAGTTTCATTCTTGGTTAGTTGCTCACAAGTCCTGGGATAGATTCTCATTCAGAGTTTCATTCTTGGTTAGTTGCTCACAAGTCCTGGGATAGATTCTCATTCAGAGTTTCATTCTTGGTTAGTGTTCACAAGTCCTGGGATAGATTCCCATTCAGAGTTTCATTCTTGGTTAGTTGCTCACAAGTCCTGGGATAGATTCTCATTCAGAGTTTCATTCTTGGTTAGTTGCTCACAAGTCCTGGGATAGATTCCCATTCAGAGTTTCATTCTTGGTTAGTTGCTCACAAGTCCTGGGATAGATTCCCATTCAGAGCTTCATTCTTGGTAAGTGTTCACATGTCCTGGGATAGATTCCCATTCAGAGCTTCATTCTTGGTAGGAATTCACAAGTCCTGGGATAGATTCCCATTCAGAGCTTCGTTCTTGGTAAGTGTTCACAAGTCCTGGGATAGATCCCCATTCAGAGCTTCATTCTTGGTAAGTGTTCACAAGTCCTGGGATAGATTCCCATTCAGAGCTTCATTCTTGGTGAGTGTTCACATGTCCCAAAATCATTTCTCATTCAGAGCTTCATTCTTGGTAAGTGTTCACAAGTCCTGGGATAGATTCCCATTCAGAGCTTCATTTATGGTAAGTGTTCACAAGTCCTGGGATAGATCCCCATTCAGAGCTTCATTCTTGGTAAGTGTTCACAAGTCCTGGGATAGATTCTCATTCAGAGCTTCATTCTTGGTAAGAATTCACAAGTCCTGGGATAGATTCCCATTCAGAGCTTCGTTCTTGGTAAGTGTTCACAAGTCCTGGGATTGATTCCCATTCAGAGCTTCATTCTTGGTAAGTGTTCACAAGTCCTGGGATAGATTCTCATTCAGAGCTTCATTCTTGGTAAGTGTTCACAAGTCCTGGGATAGATTCATATTCAGAGCTTCATTCTTGATAAGTGTTCACAAGTCCTGGGATAGATTCCCATTCAGAGTTTCATTCTTGGTAAGTGCTCACAAGTCCTGGGAGAGATTCCCACTCAGAGTTTCATTCTTGGTAAGAGCGTGAATCTTGGCAGATTGACACAAACATCAACATCCAAGCTTAAGTTTAAGAGAGAAAATCTTGTCTGATGACACAAACATCACCCTCCTAGCTTAGGTTTAAGAGCATAAATCTTGTCAGATGTGACACAAACATCAACATCCAAGCTTAAGTTTAAGAGAGAAAATCTTGTCTGATGACACAAACATCACCCTCCTAGCTTAGGTTTAAGAGCGTAAATCTTGTCAGATGTGACACAAACATCAACATCCAAGCTTAAGTTTAAGAGAGTAAATCTTGTCAGATGACACAAACATCACCCTCCTAGCTTAGGTTTAAGAGCATAAATCTTGTCAGATGTGACACAAACATCAACATCCAAGGTTAAGTTTAAGAGAGTAAATCTTGTCAGATGACACAAACATCACCCTCCAAGCTTAAGTTTAAGAGAGTAAATCTTGTAAACTGACACAGACATCTACCTCCTAGCTTAAGTTTAAGAGAGTAAATCTTGTCAGATGACACAAGCATCACCCTCCTAGCTAAAGTTTAAGAGAGTAAATCTTGTCAGATGACACAAGCATCACCCTCCTAGCATAAGATTAAGAGCATAAATCTTGTTAGATAACATGAACATCAACCTCCCAGCTTAATTTTAGAGAGTAAATCTTGTCAGATGACACAACATCACCCTCCTGGGATAAGATTAAGAGCATAAATCTTGTCAGATGTGACACAAACATCAACATCCAAGCAAGGTCATAGCACAAGCTTCCAGCTATCAGGATCTTTTCCTTTGAAAAATAGGAAGATGACACGATCTATTAGTCTTGATCAGTTATATGAGTTTTAGCATTTTGTTCCTCACATCAGGAAAAACAAGATTACCATTCATGAGATACGAAAATAATCATGGATATAAAAGACATAATTGTCGGATACGAAAGACATGTCAGGAATAACATTTGGTTTGACATAGAAAAATTGCTTTATTTTTTTTTATGTAAAAAAGTTCTTTTTCAATAATAATAATCTTTTCTATCTCTGTACATTTAAGGAATATTTTGTTTCATTTAACTCTTTTACCATATTCAATTCATTTCAATACCAAACATATTTTACATAACATAATAAGGACCAGTTATAACACACACATCTTCATAACATAATATGGACCAGTTATATCACAAACATGTTCTTTATGACAGAATATGGACCAGTTATATCACAAACATGTTCTTTTGAACATCATTAGAACCAGTTATAACACAACCATGTTCTTAATTCATAACAGAATATGGACCAGTAATATCAAAAACATGTTCTTCATAACAGAATATGGACCAGATGTAACACAAACATGTTCTACATTACAGAATATGGACCAGTTATAACACACAAATGTTCTTCATAACAGAATATGGACCAGTTATAACACACATTTGTTCTTCATAACAGAATATGGACCTGTTATAACACAAACCTGTTCTATGTAACAGAATTTGGACCAGTCATAACAAACACACACATGTTCTACATAACAGAATATGGACCAGTTATATCACAAACATGTTCTTCATAACAGAATATGGACCAGTTATAACACAAGCATGTTCTACATTACAGAATATGGGCCAGTTATAACATGCATGTTCTTCATAACAGAATATGGGCCAGTTATAACACAAACATGTTCTACATAACAAAATATGGACCAGTTACAACACAAACATGTTCTACATAACAGAATATGGACCAGTTACAACACAAACATGTTCTACATAACAGAATATGGACCAGTTATAACACACAAATGTTCTTCAAAAACAAATATAGACCAGTAAAAACACACACACACATGTTCTTTATAACAGAATATGGAACAGTAATATCACAAACATGCTCTCCACAACAGAATATGGACCAGTTAAAACACAAACATGTTGTTCAGAACAGAATATGGACCAGTTACAACACAAATATGTTCTACATAACATAAAAATGGACCAGTTATATCACAAACATGTTCTTCAAAAACAAATTTAGACAAGTTAAAACACAGACATGTTCTTCTGAACAGAATATGGACCAGTTATAACACACACAATCATGTTCTTAAAAAATGAATAAAGACCAGTTAAAACACACACATGTTTTTCATAACAGAATATGGACCAGTTATATCACAAACATGTTCTCCAAAAACAAAAATAGACCAGTTAACACACAAACATGTTGTTCAGATCAGAATATGGACAAGTTACAACACAAACATGTTCTACATTACCGAATGTTGGCCAGTTTAAACACAAACATGTTGTTCATTACAGAATATTGGCCAGTTATAACACAAACATGTTGTTCATTACAGAAATTGGGCCAGTTATAACACAAACAAGTTGTTCATTACAGAATATGGGCCAGTTATAACACAAACATGTTGTTCATTACAGAATATGGGCCAGTTATAACACAAACATGTTGAGTTCCTGATATGACATTCGACAAATCATTGTGCAAAAAGTCATGTTCAAATAATCACATTTTGAATGCCAAGTCAACCAAATTTGTACTTTTTCATATAAGAAAGCCCCCACCAACTTGATTGACTTCAACATAAAACGCATATCTGTAGCATGGGCGCCTATAAAGATATCAGTAACTGAATTCTGCAAATTAAGTCTCTCGGGATACACAGTGAAAAATCAACAAGCCTCTGTTGACAAGGATTAATTTATTCAGTCACTGTGAAGTCCAAAAGAGTCCAAAAGTGTCGGGGAGGAATCTATATGAAAACCATTCCGGAGATTTCCCAAATGAGCCCAACCCTCCCCGTTTTATTCATTTTGTTGCCATGGTAACCATTCAAAGCCCATTATCTAAAAAGTTTTCATTTAATTGGACAACCTCCGTAGGGTGCTGACTTTGATTTAATCAATTGTACAGAAAGGGACTGAAATGATGTCAAAACAATTTAAAACCATCCAATTAAGAAACTTCAAAATAAATAACCAAAAGCAAATACATTAATACTTCAATAGACTGGTACAACTATAACAAATACATTGATACTTCAATAGACTGGTACAACTATAACAAATACATTGATACTTCAATAGACTGGTACAACTATAACAAATACATTGATACTTCAATAGACTGGTACAACTATAACAAATACATTGATACTTCAATAGACTGGTACAACTTTAACAAATACATTGATACTTCAATAGACTGGTACAACTTTAACAAATACATTGATACTTCAATAGACTGGTACAACTATAACTTTCATGTAGTCTAGCCTAACAACCATGCACAATTAAGCCCTCAAACATGGCCAATTTATTCCCCAACCCTTGCTGATCCTGAAATGTTGTTACAACTGTGGCTAAAAATTATGTCCCTGATCTTTATACAAAGTTTATTTTTATATCAGTTTAGTGTGAATAACAGTTTTAGACATATGGCCTTCTTGGGCTATGTTGTATATACAGTTGGTTTAATAATTATGCCAATTTCTTTTCTTTTAAAGTGATGCTCAAATTTAGAGAAATAAAAGATGTGTTAATAAATGTAAAACCGGCAATAATATATTTGTTATGCACCATGGTTACAAATGACTGGTGCATTACCATACATCAATTTCATCATCATCACTTAAAATTGAATTAGTACTTCGATTTATTCATTATAGAATTTCACAATTGAGACTTTAGTTTGAACTAAGACCAAGAATCCATTAGTAAAAATTGAATATTGCAAACATAATATATGCTACTGGCATATTTCCCGATGCATGGACAATATACAACATACATGATGGTTGTTTGTTCATTGAAAAAACCATGAGCAGAAGCAAAAAAAGGTATAAACTTTTCACATTGCTAATAAGGTTGTATTATCTTACCTCAAGTTGAATAAAGTCTTCAAAATTATGTCTTACCTGAAAGAAAAGAAAAGATAATTATATTACAAAATGGAAAGTGAGACAACTATTTCCATTTATATTCTTCTTTTTATTTTTATTACTTCCCTTGATTTGAGACAGTCACCCTTGACCTATGACAGTCAGAGGGTGTTGCAATAATCAATCATGATAGGTAAAAAACAGGGTAGGAATCATGTGTCTTAAAGGGGTTCTCACGTGGGCCACCAAAGGTCACAACTAATGTAAACAAACAGTAAGCGACGCTAATTTCTAAGTAATTTTTTTTGTCAATGTGAAATATTTTAGATTTGCTTGTATCATTAAAATACAACTGTGAGTTAAAGAAGAAATAAAGAGGTGTAATTATACATCCCTGCCAGCTCTGTATGAGCCCTTAAAGAAACATTCTTGAAACAAAGTTTATGATTTGTGCTTCAGTTGTTCCTCCGGTGTTGAAGAACAAGCACAGTTCAAGAACTGTTAAAAGAGACTCAGTTTTTTTAAAAACAATTTGTGGGAACAGTTGTTAATTTATGTTCTGGAGTTGCTCAAGAATACTTCTACGATATTTTGATTACAAATTATTTAGTCGTCTTACAAACAATCATGGAATGATTTCTCTCATTTAATATTTTAATTTTCTTGTGCACTTAACACAGTTTTTGAAACTGATTGACTCTTTTTCTTATCTGAGAAATATTTCTATTAAAAATACCATAAATACAATGTCATTTTTGTGCATAACAATTTGTATCAACTTCACAATTTGTTTTTTTGCAGCTAAGATCTTCCACCCAAATGGAAGCCCAAAGGTTCAAATTCTGTGAACAATTATGGGGTAGTTTCTGTGTACCACATGTGAAACAATAGTTGATCCAAATAGAGAGCAAACAATGGGGGCATACAACTAAACGAAACCTGACAGTTTAACAGCTATAAACATCACCATGTCACCCAATATAATGAATCTCCATCAAACAATTCAGAGAGCTAATAAAATGATGCATCATTGGCAGACAGATTGTATTTCCTACTGACTAATTCTTGACAAAATTCTCAATATTAAAGGTCCCTTTTATGTTGAACGCATTATAATACTGTCATTATATTGTCCATAAAAGTTCTACAAAATGGGGCCCAACAAAATGCATTTCGGACAGAATATTAATCAACATGTTTTCTCTAATAAAATTGAGTTCCATTATATATATAGGTTCTTTCTGTAGAAACTAGAAATACACATACATGTATGAATATATCATCAAATAACATTCTGAATGGATTACCAGTGTACAAATAAATGTATGTATGTTAACCACTGGATTGCAGTGGAATTCCACTGGTATTATGTGATATTTCACTGAGTTACCAGTGCATTTCTGTTTTCCACTGAAATATTTTTTCCACTGAAATGCAGTGGAATTCCACTGGTATTATGTGGTATCTCACTGGCATTGCCAACTTTGGAGAAATCCGCTGAATCAAAAGTGCCTATAGAGTTATATAGGGAAAATATGGTTAAACAGATCTCACGACTTAGTCTTTCAACAGATCAACTTACTTCCTACATATATGTTAGGATAATTATTGCCCTTGAAGATGATGCTTTTGTATTAATTGTATGATTTTTATATTTTGGTCCTTTTCAAGGGTTTTGTTGGTCATTAAAAGTTACATTGAAATAAGAAGTAGCTAAAAATTGTTTTGCTATTTAAAGTTATTATAGTCATCCGATCGCTTAGCTTCCAGCGAATTATGATGCAAATTTTTTTTCTCTTTCAAATGCACTTTTCGAAATAATAATTTTGTAAATATCTTTTGGTCCTTTTTGAACATTTATGTAAAATTTGTAGAAACTTGATGCCCAGAAATTGTGTATTCAACTGTACACTAATGGTTTTATGGCCCACCCTGCAGCGTTTTCACAGCAGGATAGAATTAATCCATCGCCATGGTTATGACACTGGGTATGACATGTGCAATGAAGTTTGTTATTTATAGCAATACAATTATTCCATAACTATTTCTGATTTTTTTCCCTTTTATCATTATTATTTAGTTGAAATTATATATGATACTCGATTATTCATTTACATTAGTAGTTAAGAAATGTCATATACTGTTTTTTTGTAAAAAAGAAAGTAATATATTTAGCAAAAATTATTCCCATTTTAAATAGCAATCACTATTACAGACAGTTAAAACGTAACACTTTTCTTATCAAATATTAATGTTTCATGTTTCATTGGCAATTTTGGAAATACATAATATGGGCTATGAAACATAAATAAATAAATAAGGGAATTCAAAGATAACAATTTACATATATCTACATCGAGTCAACATGTTCATTTATAGTATTGCTTAAGTTCTAATTCTTAATGGTAAACATTTTGGTCTATCATTTTGCACTCAACCATACATGTTTATAAATTTAGCATAAATATAATTATTTTGATTAAGCAAGAAATGTCTTACATGGAATTTTTACAGCATATTTTTAGTAACGAGTGCACTAGGATTTCATAACGTCAAAATGCCATTAAATCAGCGTGTTGTTATGAAATAAAAGGGTATACCTGCCTTATTGTCAATACAACATTAATGAATTTTACTTGAATTGTATCGTTAAAGACCGGTACTAAATGATAGCAACTGCAGTTAATATTTCATTTTAGATGTTCCTATCCGAAACTTCACACCCAATTTTGTGTAACACTGCTATTACAAAAATTACCAAACTGTTAAAATAAAGGTGTGGAAATGGCCCCAATTAAATCTCTTGATAAACGATCAATTATTATTTAAGACTTCAACAAACAGACCCAGAATATAATGTGTAAAAAAAGTAAGTTTATCAGAGATGATTTGATATTTCAGTACTTTATCAACTAACGTTCCCCTTACAGAATAGCTCTACCTAATTGTGACTAAATCTAAAAGCGTCCAAAACTGAAATTTTCTATCGCAACTTATAATAAAAGGACGGGTCAACTTTATGACCCTCATAAATTCTGTATTTCTTATCTGCGTAATCTTACACTGCGTCCAGTAGATAAATTAGTGCTAAACTAGTGTATCTTAACGGTTCTATTGCACTGAGTGGAGAAATCGATAGAGACCGTCGTTACCCTGAGAAGCTCCAAAGTTGGCAATGAATACCAGTGTATTTATGTTTGCTGCTAAAATGTTGTGTTATTCTGCTGATAGTATGTGGTATTTCATTGGAATACCAGTTTATTTATCATGTTTACTGCTGAAATTCAGTGGCTATTGGCTGATATGATGTGGTATTTCATTGGAATACCAGTGTATTTATCATGTTTACTACTGGAATGCAGTGGTTATTGACTGGTATTATGTGGTTTTCCACTGGTGTTATGTGATATTTTATTTGAATATCAGTATATTTATATCTACCAATGGAATGCACTGGTATTCAACTGGTAAAGTGTGGTACTTTACTGGAATATCAGTGTATTTATGTTAACCACTAAAATGTTGTGGTATTCTGCTGATATTATGTGGTATTTCATTGGAATACCAGTGTTTTTATGTTTACTACTGGAATGCAGTGGTTATTGACTGGTATTATGTGGTATTTTACTGTAATACCAGTGTATCTATGTTAGCCACTGGAATGCAGTGGTATTCCACTAGTATTATGTGGTTTTCCACTGGTGTTATGTGGTATTTTATTTGAATATCAGTATATTTATATCTACCAATGGAATGTAGTGGTAATTCAACTGGTAAAGTGTGGTACTTTACTGGAATTACAGTGTATTTATGTTAACCACTAAAATGTAATGGTATTCCACTGGTATATTGTGGTATTTCACTGGAATATCAGTGTATTTATGTTAACCACTAAAATGTTATGGTATTCCACTGGTATATTGTGGTATTTCACCGCAATATCAGTGTATTTATGTTAACAACTGGAATGTAATGGTATTCCACTGGTATATTGTGGTACTTCACTGGAATATCAGTGTATTTATGTTTACCACTAAAATGTAATGGTATTTTACTGGTATATTGTGGTATTTCACTGGAATATCAGTGTATTTATGTTTACCACTGGAATGTAATGGTATTCCACTGGTATAGTGTTGCACTTCACTGGAGTATCAGTGTATTTATGTTTACCACTGGAATGTAATGGTATTCCACGGGTATTGTTGGTATTTCACTTGAATACCAGTGTATCTTTGTTAAACGCTCGAATGCAGTGGTATTCCACTGGTGTTATGTGGTATTTTATTGGAATATCAGTGTATTAATATTTATATTTGTATGTTTACCACTGGAATGTAATGGTATTCCACTGGTATAGTGTGGTATTTCATGGGATTACCAGTGTATCTATGTCTTCATGATTTCTAGTGTTTCATGACCCCCAACACCATATATGGGGAGAAAGCTCCACTTGTGTAGTAAGCATTAAACAACGTTAACAATTAAGTAATATTTCTTATAAGAAAAATTAAATAGGTTGAAAGTAACAATTGTATATTCGGTAAAGAGACCATATCCGGTGTAGGAATTACAAACATTGTAAACAAAAAAACATATATCAAGTAGATCTGGCATGTTCAGCTTTCTTTCTGAAATCGCAATCCATTCATGCCATTGAGCTTCAGAACATTTAAGATGGAAATTGGCAAATGGTCTGAGATGGTACAACTCAATAAAATATAAAAAACAAGCAAATTCGTTGAATCGCCTGATTGGGTTAAGTTAAGGAATGGAAATCAATTGTTGGTGAAATATATATATATGAGTTTGAGTTTGATTGCAACTGTTTGAAATAAAAAAAATTATGTACATAATGTAGCATTTAGAATTGACCAAGAAACCCAGTTTATGACTCCATGTCACCCAGTTCCAAACTAATCTAAGAATTCATCAAGGCAAACATTCTGATCAAGTTTCATGAAGATTGGTTCAGATATATTGCAAAAAATATTGCCTCTAGAGTGTCCACAAGGTTTTTTTAAAATTTGACCCAGTGACCTCATTTTTGACCCCACATGACCAACTAGTTTCAAACTATTCCAAGATTTCATCAGGGCAAACATTCCGATTAAGTTTCATGGAAATTAGAGCAGATGTACTGCCTCTAGAGTGTTCCCAAGATTTCTGTAAGATATGACCTTGTGTCCTAGTTTTGACCCCACGTGACCAATTAAACTCTTGTAAGATTTCATTATGGCAAACATTCTGACCAAATTTGAACATAACTGACAATTCAATACCAATGTTTGGTTCGGGACACAATTTTTCAAAGATTTCACCTTCTGACCTGGTTTCTGACCCCATGTGACCCCGGTTTGAACTTTTCAACAACAATCAAGGAAAACAGTCTGATTAAGTTTCATGAATATTAGATTGCCTCTAGTGTGTTCCCAATAATTTTTCTAAGATTTGACCTAATGACCTTGTTTTTGACCCATAAGACCCACTTTTAAAACACAGTCAAAATTAAACCCAAGGGAACATTCTGACCATGTTTGAACATAATCCGAACCATCACCACCATTAACAAGATTTTTGAAAGATTTGACCTTGTGACCTAATTTTTTATCACATGTGACCCAGTTTAAAACATGTCCAAGACTTCATCAAGGAAAACATTCTGATCAAGTCTCATGAATATAAGACCATACATAAATGCCTCTAGTGTGTTTTTTAAGTGGTCCAGGTTTGATCAAGGGGAACATTCCGACCAAGTTTGAACATTTTCTGATCAATGCCTACCAAGATATGGTACTGGACGGACATACAGACGTACGGACAAACTGACGGACAGAATGACGGGTGGACGGACAACGCCAAAACAATATCCCCCTCCCGAAACCTTTGATTCGGTGGGGGGATAAAAATGTTATTCTGAGTAGTCTCTTCCAAATGGTAACAATTTGCCCTTAAGACAGTTAAGTCCTTTCCATGCATACACAGCCAGGTAAGTACACTGTCAGAGTAGTTTCTGCAGTGTTCGGTCTCCCTTGGTAATTCACTGAACAATGCATAATCAATGTGATTGCCAATTTAACAAATATGAAGTTGCAGAAAGACCAAGTGTGGATGTATGCTTGAAATTCTCAAAGTTTGACCTTGACCTTTACCCTATTGACCTTGTTTTTGGCCCATGGGCCAGATGTTCTGGCAATATATGTGACACATCATCAATATGCAGGCTGAATATTCTCAAATAAAGTTCTTTCCCAATCCCCTTAAGTAGGATATAGTTTCTGTTCAGACAGTGAATTGTAGCTAAAGCCTGAAATCATATTGCAGACAAATGAGGACCAAGTGATCCTTGAAATTGTCTGCACTCCATTGCAGGAAATAGCATTTTGCCAGTGTACCGAAATGGAGATTTATTTTTAACTCCATACCAGGTCTAGTTAGTGACGCCTGCAATATCTGTTGAACTATGTATAGGTTCCATAATTAATGTGTATGCTCTTGTACAAAAAAAGAATCAAGGTATTTACAGGACATATCCAGCCCTGAAATACCAAGCCCTCTCATACAGCGCCGCCCACCCAGCCCCACCCATACAGCGCCGACCACCCAGCCCCTTCCATAAAGAGGCACTCACCCAGCTCCACCCATACAGTGTCGCCAACCCAGCCACACCCATACAGCCCCGCTTACCCAGCTCTACCCATACAGCTTCGCCAAGCCAGCCCCACCCATTCATCATCGCAAACCCAGCCCCACCCATACAGCACAGCCTACCCAGCCCAGCTCTACTAATTAATCTCGCTCCCAATGTAAAATCATAATAAATTATTGTACATTAGCAGTTATAGCTTAGTGACAATACCGACAGATTTCACTGATGGATGGGTTTAAAAGATGCCTTCAGGGCATCCTACAGGTTGTAGTATAATGTCATCAAAAGTTCCTTAGATACAACAATTCTTTTTCTTGTCATGGTAAATGAGAACATCAACCAGTATCTAGTAGTTTCTAATTGCATTTGATGCCTTTTGTACAGCGAGATGCAGGTTTTATCTGCAACCATGTCTTGGCTGTCAACAGAAGCGATAGCAAGCACACCTGAAACCTTCATACATCATTAGCTAGCCAAAACAATTCATTGTTACTATGGTAATTGTTATTTTCATTTCCAACAAAAGTCACATTTTATGTGAAGAAACTAAACCCCGCTGTTGCAGATCGCAATAGTAATGCATAATAACATGGAAATATTCATATATATATCAACCATAAACTTCCTTGACAGTAATAACAATAACAAACAGCATTAAGAGAAATGTCAATGTAATTTATAACATTCTGGAAATTCCAGGAACAAGAAAAATGCTTAAATATTGCAGTATTACAAATCTATTTCTGACATGATTATAATTCATTCCCCATGAGCCAAGTTTTGTACATTTTATAAAAAATGCACATGTGATATTGTTTATTGATGTCATAGAACATGCAGTAGTTTTTAATCAAAGATGATGTAAAATATTTTCTAATAAAATTTATTTTTGAATTTTGTAAATTATGCTGCTTCAAATGTTAAAATTGCTTAAATTGATACACTGAGCTATCATCAATTGAGGCATTGTTGTGCGTGTCTTAGCTTCCATTGGGGATTGAAATGTGTTAGTTCTGTTATGCAAGAATAAATAATAAACTCAACCTTGTCTTTCTCGATATTTGTCCAGAAGAGAGTGTTTTTTCCAGCTTTACAGTTGCTTGCAACATGCACAACCCATGTTGCCACTTCACAACATCAAAGTCAAGGTATCAATACTATGTCTTGGGTCTGAGCCTTGGATTTCAGTCAAGGTAACAATACTATGTCTTGGGTCTGAGCCTTGGATTTCAGTCAAGGTAACAATACTATGTCTTGGGTCTGAGCCTTGGATTTCAGTCAAGGTAACAATACTATGTCTTGGGTCTGAGCCTTGGATTTCAGTCAAGGTAACAATACTATGTCTTGGGTCTGAGCCTTGGATTTCAGTCAAGGTAACAATACTATGTCTTGGGTCTGAGCCTTGGATTTCAGTCAAGGTAACAATACTATGTCTTGGGTCTGAGCCTTGGATTTCAGTCAAGGTAACAATACTATGTCTTGGGTCTGAGCCTTGGATTTCAGTCAAGGTAACAATACTATGTCTTGGGTCTGAGCCTTGGATTTCAGTCAAGGTAACAATACTATGTCTTGGGTCTGAGCCTTGGATATCAGTCAAGGTAACAATACTATGTCTTGGGTCTGAGCCTTGGATTTTCAGTCAAGGTAACAATACTATGTCTTGGGTCTGAGCCTTGGATTTCAGTCAAGGTAACAATACTATGTCTTGGGTCTGAGCCTTGGATTTCAGTCAAGGTAACAATACTATGTCTTGGGTCTGAGCCTTGGATTTCAGTCAAGGTAACAATACTATGTCTTGGGTCTGAGCCTTGGATTTCAGTCAAGGTAACAATACTATGTTTTGGGTCTGAGCCTTGGATATCAGTCAAGGTAACAATACTATGTCTTGGGTCTGAGCCTTGGATTTCAGTCAAGGTAACAATACTATGTCTTGGGTCTGAGCCTTGGATTTCAGTCAAGGTAACAATACTATGTCTTGGGTCTGAGCTTTGGATTTCAGTGCTCACTTTAAGTGCTCTCTATATGTGCACTTCCACGTGTCAGTTATATCTTCAGGTCAGGTCCATACCTGTCACCTACCCCCATGTCTACACCCACGTGTCAGTTTTATCTTCAGGTCAGGTCCATATCTGTCACCTACCCCCATGTCTACACCCACGTGTCAGTTTTATCTTCAGGTCAGGTCCATATCTGTCACCTACACCCATGTGTACACCCACGTGTCAGTTGTATCTTCAGGTCAGGTCCATATCTGTCACCTACACCCATGTCTACACCCACGTGTTAGTTATATCTTCAGGTCAGATCCATACCTGTCACCTACCCCCATGTCTACACACACGTGTCAGTTTTATCTTCAGGTCAGGTCCATATCTGTCACCTACACCCATGTCTACACCCACGTGTCAGTTTTATCTTTAGGTCAGGTCCATACCTGTCACCTACCCCCATGTCTACACCCACGTGTCAGTTTTATCTTCAGGTCAGGTCCATACCTGTCACCTACCCCCATGTCTACACCCACGTGTCAGTTTTATCTTTAGGTCAGGTCCATATCTGTCACCTACACCCATGTGTACACCCTTGTGTCAGTTGTATCTTCAGGTCAGATCCATATCTGTCACCTACACCCATGTGGACACCCACGTGTCAGTTATATCTTCAGGTCAGATCCATATCTGTCACCTACCCCCATGTCTACACCCACGTGTCAGTTATATCTTCAGGTCAGATCCATATCTGTCACCTACACCCATGTGTACACCATTGTGTCAGTTGTATCTTCAGGTCAGATCCATATCTGTCACCTACACCCATGTGGACACCCACGTGTCAGTTATATCTTCAGGTCAGATCCATATCTGTCACCTACCCCCATGTCTACACCCACGTGTCAGTTATATCTTCAGGTCAGATCCATATCTGTCACCTACCCCCATGTCTACACCCACGTGTCAGTTATATCTTTAGGTCAGGTCTATATCTGTCACCTACACCCATGTGGACACCCATGTGTCAGTTATATCTTCAGGTCAGATCCATACCTGGCACCTTCACCCATGTCTACACCCGCTTGTCAGTTATATCTTCAGGTCAGATCCATACCTGGCACCTTCACCCGTGTCTACACCCATGGTCAGTTATGTCTTCAGGTCAGATCCATACCTGTCACCTACAACCATGTGTACACCCACGTGTCACCCATGTCTACACCCGTGTGTCAGTTATACATTCAGGTCAGGTCCATATATGTCACCTACCCCCATGTCTACACCCACGTGTCAGTTATATCTTCAGGTCAGATCCATACCTGGCACCTTCACCCGTGTCTACACCCATGGTCAGTTATGTCTTCAGGTCAGATCCATACCTGTCACCTACATCCATGTGTACACCCACGTGTCACCCCTGTCTACACCCGCATGTCAGTTATATATTCAGGTCAGGTCCATTTCTGTCACCTTCACCCATGTGTCAGTTATATCTTCGGGTCAGGTCCATACCTGTCACCTACTTCCATGTTTACACCCACGTGTCAGTTATATATTCAGGTCAGATCCATACCTGTCAACTCCATCCATGTTAACACCCACGTGTCAGTTATATCTTCAGGTCAGGTCCATATCTGTCACCTACATCCATGTTTACACCCACGTGTCAGTTATATATTCGGCTCAGGTCCATATCTGTCACCTACACCCATGTGTACACCCACATGTCAGTTATATATTCAGGTCAGGTCCATATCTGTCACCTTCATCCATGTGTACACCCACGTGTCAGTTATATCTTCAGGTCAGGTCCATAACTGTCACCTACCCCCATGTTTACACCCACGTGTCAGTTATATCTTCAGGTCAATTCCGTATCTGTCACCTACACCCATGTGTACACCCACGTGTCAGTTATATCTTCATATCAGATCCATATCTGTCACCTACCCCAATGTCTATACACCCATGTGACAGTTATATCTTCAGGTCAGATCCATAACTGTCACCTACCCCCATGTGTACACCCTTGTGTCAGTTATATCTTCAGGTCAGGTCGATATCTGTCACCTACACCCATGTGGACACCCACGTGTCAGTTATATTTTCAGGTCAGATCCATACCTGGCACCTTCACCAATGTCTACACCCACTTGTCAGTTATATCTTCAGGTCAGATCCATACCTGTCACCTTCACCCGTGTCTACACCCATGGTCAGTTATGTCTTCAGGTCAGATCCATACGTGTCACCTACAACCATGTGTACAACCACGTGTCACCCATGTCTACACCCGCGTGTCAGTTATATATTCAGGTCAGGTCCATATCTGTCACCTTCACCCATGTGTCAGTTATATCTTCAGGTCAGGTCCATACCTGTCACCTACATCCATGTTTACACCCACGTGTCAGTTATGTATTCAGGTCAGATCCATACCTGTCACCTCCATCCATGTTAACACCCACGTGTCAGTTATGTCTTCAGGTCAGGTTCATATCTGTCACCTACATCCATGTTTACACCCACGTGTCAGTTATATATTCGGCTCAGGTCCATATCTGTCACCTACACCCATGTGTACACCCACATGTCAGTTATATATTCAGGTCAGGTCGATATCTGTCACCTTCACCCATGTGTCAGTTATATCTTCAGGTCAGGTCCATATCTGTCACCTACATCCCTGTTTACACCCACGTGTCAGTTATATCTTCAGGTCAGGTCCATATCTGTCACCTACATCCCTGTTTACACCCACGTGTCAGTTATATATTCAGGTCAGGTCCATATCTTTCACCTACATCCATGTTTACACCCACGTGTCAGTTATATATTCAGGTCAGGTTCATATCTGTCACCTACACCCATGTGTACACCCACGTGTCAGTTACATATTCAGGTCAGGTCCATATCTGTCACCTTCACCCATGTGTACACCAACGTGTCTGTTATATCTTCAGGTCAGATCCATACCTGTCACCTTCACCCATGTGTACACCCATGTATCAGTTATATCTTCAGGTAAGATCCATACCTGTCACCTACACCCATGTGTACACCCATGTATCAGTTATATCTTCAGGTAAGATCCATACCTGTCACCTACACCCATGTATCAGTTATATCTTCAGGTAAGATCCATACCTGTCACCTACACCCATGTATCAGTTATATCTTCAGGTCAGATCCATACCTGTCACCTACACCCACGTATCAGTTATATCTTCAGGTCAGATCCATACCTGTCACCTACACCCACGTATCAGTTATATCTTCAGGTCAGATCTATACCTGTCACCTTCACCCGTGTCTACACCCATGTATCAGTTATATCTTCAGGTCAGATCCATACCTGTCACCTTTACCCGTGTGTACACCCAAGTGTCAGTTATATCTTCAGGTCAGATCAATACCTGTCACCTACACCCACGTGTCAGTTATAGCTTCATGTCAGATCCATATTAACCTATATTTGAACCTTGACTTTGTTGTACCATATTTGAGTGTTACCCTAATTTTTATCTACACATTAACTCCCATATCAGCATGGTAAGAAGGAAGCCTAGCGAAACCATTCAATAACTATTGTGCAGATAAATTTTAATGCTATTCACTTATACTGCACACTAGTTATTGAAAATTGTTCATGACAATATTGTACAAAATAGTCGTGCAGGCATGTGAGCTCTTGTGAGCTCTACCAGCAGTGAGACAAAATTACCACACAAGAGACCTGCCTACCACTCTACCATTTTCCAATAAAATCTACCACTTTTGCCTAAATTTCCATTTCATATGTTCAAAAAGGCAATTAACTTGTGTCAACAGTTATCACATCTGAAGCATATTTATTATGATGAAGTAGTATTTCACACTAATCCATTAATTGCTTATTTTTTAATTTTTATTGCACCATAATGTGCACAAATTATAAAATTGGGCATCCAGTCAAATTTTGTCAGTCGTGAATACTAGCATATAGGTCCTCAAGATGCGAGACAAAACATGTGCTCTGTCTAAGAAAACAACAGAAATTTTATTCAATGTAAATGGGTAAAAAATGTGACACAGTTCTTAATTAGAAAACTGTTAATTATATTGTGTGGCAATCTATAATCGAATATGAAAGTACATTGAAAATGAAGGTAAATTTCCCAAAATGGTGTTTGTATAAGACTTGAATGTTGCGTATGTGGACACATGGTGATGTATTCTAAATGTCTGGCAAATGCTGTGTAACTGATGCACCGCCTGCCTTACACTGTCTTTGTATCCTGATTATGTATGTCTAAAAAGCAGAGAAGAAAGCCTGCTAGTAGAGGGTATAATCTTTACATATGCAACAAAATTACTAATGAGGTTAAATTTAAAAACAATTAAAAAGTGTCTAATCCTTTACCTAGAATGTTATGGGAGAGATAAATGACTTCAAGCATGGACATAATATACAGACATATACCGATCTGTGCTACAGGTCAGGTGAGGGTAAAAGTGTCCAGCAAATACTGAAAAAGACAAAGATAGCAAAGAAATTGAGGATTCCATGAATTCTGTATACTCTACCTCTCTGAAACCTCTTTGGGACCCATCACAACTGTATTAGGGCTAGACTACACTGTGTCCCATCACAACCGTGTTACAGCTAGACTCCACCGTGACCCATCACAACTGTGTAAGAGCTAGACTCCACTGTGTCCCATCACAAGCGTGTGACAGCTAGACTCCACCTTGACCTATCACAACCATGTTACGGCTAGTCTCCACTGTGTCCCAACACAACCGTGTTATGGCTAGACTCCACTGTGTCCCATCACAACCGTGTTACTGCTAGAATCAGCTGTGTTAAGGCTAGTCTCCACTGTGTCCCATCACAACTGTGTTACGCCTAGACTACACTGTCCCATTACAACTGTGTTTTAGAAAGACATCACAGTGTCCCATCTAAACAGTGATACGGCTAGACTCCACATTGTCCCATCATAACTGTGTTAGAGCTAGACTACAATGTGTTCCATAACAACCGTGTTATGGCTAGACACCACCATGTCACATCACAACCGTGTTACAGCAAGAATCCACCATGTCCCATCACAACCGTGTTACTGCTAGACATCACCATGTCCCATCACAACCGTGTTATGGCTAAACACCACCGTGTTCCATCACAACTGTGTTACAGCTAGTCTCCACCATGACCCATCAGAACCTTGTTACAGCTAGAGCCAACCATGTCCGATCACAATAGTGTTAGGACTAGATTCAACTGTGTTAAGGCTAAACTCCACTGTGTCCAATCACAACTGTGTTACGGCTAGACTACACCAAGTCCAATTACAACTATATTTTGGCAAGACTCCACAGTGTCCCATCACAAAAGTGTTGCGGCTAGACCACACCATGTCCAATCATAACTGAGTTACAGCTAGACTACACAGTGTCCCATAACAGCCCTGTTACAGCTAGACTCCACTGTGTCCCATCACAACCATGTTATAGCTAGACTCCACTGTGTCCCATCACAACCATGTTACAGCTAGACTCCACCGTGTCCCATCGCAACTATGTAAGGGCTAGACTCCACTGTGTCCCATCACAAACATGTTACAGCTAGACTACACTGTGACCCATCACAACTGTATAAGAGCTTGACTCCACCATGTCGCATCACAACCATGTTACAGCTAAACTCCACTGTGTCCCATCACAACCGTGTTACAGCTAGACTACACTGTGACCCATCAAAACGGTATAAGGGCTAGACTCCACTGTGTCCAATCACCACGGTATTACAGCTAGACTCCACTGTGACCCATCACAACTGTAAAAGGGCTAGACTCCACGGTGTCCCATCACAACTATGTAAGGGCTAGACTCCACTGTGTCCCATCACAACCATGTTATAGCTAGACTCCACTGTGTCCCATCACAACCGTGTTACAGCTAGACTCCACTGTGTCCCATCACAACCGTGTTACAGCTAGACTCCACTGTGACCCATCACAACGGTATAAGGGCTAGACTCCACTGTGTCCAATCACAATGGTGTTACAGCTAGACTCCACTGCGACCCATCACAACTGCAAAAAGGGCTAGACTCCACTGTGTCCCATCACAAGCATGTGACAGCTAGACTCCACTGTGTCCCATCACAACCATGTTACAGCTAGACTCCACGGTGTCCCATCACAACCGTGTGACAGCTAGACTCCACTGTGACCCATCACAACCGTGTTACGGCTAGACTCCATTGTGTCCCATCACAACCGTGTTACAGCTAGACTCCACTGTGACCCATCACAACTGTATAAGAGCTAGACTCCACCGTGTCCCATCACAACCATGTTACAGCTAGACTCCACTGTGTCCCATCACAACCATGTTTCAGCTAGACTTCACCGTGTCCCATCACAACCGTGTTACAGCTAGACTCCACTGTGTCCTATCACAACCGTGTTACAGCTAGACTCCACTGTGACCCATCACAGCGGTGTAAGGGCTAGACTCCACTGTGTCCAATCACAACAGTGTTACAGCTAGACTCCACTGTGACCCATCACAACTGCAAAAAGGGCTAGACTCCACTGTGTCCCATCACAAGCATGTGACAGCTAGACTCCACTGCGTCCCATCACAACCGTGTTACAGCTAGACTCCACTGTGTCCCATCACAACCGTGTGACAGCTAGACTCCACTGTGACCCATCACAACCGTGTTACGGGTAGACTCCACTGTGTCCCATCACAACTGTGTTACAGCTAGACTCCACAGTGACCCATCACAACTTATAAGGGCTAGACTCAACTGTGTCCCATCACAACCATGTTATAGCTAGACTCCACTGTGTCCCATCACAACCATGTTACAGCTAGACTCCACTGTGACCCATCACAACTGTATAAGAGCTAGACTCCACCATGTCCCATCACAACCATGTTACAGCTAGACTCCACTGTGTCCCATCACAACCAGGTTTCAGCTAGACTTCACCGTGTCCCATCACAACCGTGTTAAATCTAGACTCCACTGTGTCCCATCACAACCGTGTTACAGCTAGACTCCACTGTGACCCATCACAACGGTATAAGGGCTAGACTCCACTGTGTCCCATCACAACCATGTTACAGCTAGACTTCACCGTGTCCCATCACAACCGTGTTACAGCTAGACTCCACTGTGTCCTATCACAACCGTGTTACAGCTAGACTTCACCGTGTCATATCACAACTGTGTTACAGCTAAACTCCAGCGTGTCCCATCACAACTGTGTTACAGCTAGACTTCACCGTGTCCCATCACAACTGTGTTACAGCTAGACTTCATCGTGTCCCATCACAACCGTGTTACAGCTATACTTCACCATGTCCCATCACAACCGTGTTACAACTAGACTCCACCATGTCCCATCACAACTGTGTTACAACTAGACTCCACCATGTCCCATCACAACTGTGTTACAGCTAGACTCCACTGTGTCCCATCACAACCATGTTACAGCTAGACTCCACCGTGTTCCATCACAACCGTGTTACAGCTAGACTCCACCGTAGTAGTGTTAGGACTAGATTCAACTGTGTTAAGGCTAAACTCCACTGTGTCCAATCACAACTGTGTTATGGCTAGACTACACCAAGTCCAATTACAACTATATTATGGCAAGACTCCACAGTGTCCCATCACAAAAGTGTTGCGGCTAGACCACACCATGTCCAATCATAACTGTGTTACAGCTAGACTACACAGTGTCCCATAACAGCCCTGTTACAGCTAGACTCCACTGTGTCCCATCACAACCATGTTATAGCTAGACTCCACTGTGTCCCATCACAACCATGTTACAGCTAGACTCCACCGTGTCCCATCGCAACTATGTAAGGGCTAGACTCCACTGTGTCCCATCACAAACATGTTACAGCTAGACTACACTGTGACCCATCACAACTGTATAAGAGCTTGACTCCACCATGTCGCATCACAACCATGTTACAGCTAAACTCCACTGTGTCCCATCACAACCATGTTTTAGCTAGACTTCACCGTGTCCCATCACAACCGTGTTACAGCTAGACTACACTGTGACCCATCAAAACGGTATAAGGGCTAGACTCCACTGTGTCCCATCACAACGGTGTTACAGCTAGACTCCACTGTGACCCATCACAACTGTATAAGAGCTAGACTCCACCGTGTCCCATCACAACCATGTTACAGCTAGACTCCACTGTGTCCCATTACAACCATGTTTCAGCTAGACTTCACCGTGTCCCATCACAACCGTGTTACAGCTAGACTCCACTGTGTCCTATCACAACTGTGTTACAGCTAGACTCCACTGTGACCCATCACAGCGGTGTAAGGGCTAGACTCCACTGTGTCCAATCACAACAGTGTTACAGCTAGACTCCACTGTGACCCATCACAACTGCAAAAAGGGCTAGACTCCACTGTGTCCCATCACAAGCATGTGACAGCTAGACTCCACTGCGTCCCATCACAACCGTGTTACAGCTAGACTCCACTGTGTCCCATCACAACCGTGTGACAGCTAGACTCCACTGTGACCCATCACAACCGTGTTACGGGTAGACTCCACTGTGTCCCATCACAACTGTGTTACAGCTAGACTCCACAGTGACCCATCACAACTTATAAGGGCTAGACTCAACTGTGTCCCATCACAACCATGTTACAGCTAGACTCCACTGTGTCCCATCACAACCATGTTACAGCTTGACTCCACTGTGACCCATCACAACTGTATAAGAGCTAGACTCCACCGTGTCCCATCACAACCATGTTACAGCTAGACTCCACTGTGTCCCATCACAACCATGTTTCAGCTAGACTTCACCGTGTCCCATCACAACCATGTTAAATCTAGACTCCATTGTGTCCCATCACAACCGTGTTACAGCTAGACTCCACTGTGACCCATCACAACGGTATAAGGGCTAGACTCCACTGTGTCCCATCACAACCATGTTACAGCTAGACTTCACCGTGTCCCATCACAACCGTGTTACAGCTAGACTCCACTGTGTCCTATCACAACCGTGTTACAGCTAGACTTCACCGTGTCATATCACAACTGTGTTACAGCTAAACTCCAGCGTGTCCCATCACAACTGTGTTACAGCTAGACTTCACCGTGTCCCATCACAACAGTGTTACAGCTAGACTTCACCGTGTCCCATCACAACCGTGTTACAGCTAGACTTCACCATGTCCCATCACAACCGTATTACAACTAGACTCCACCATGTCCCATCACAACTGTGTTACAACTAGACTCCACCATGTCCCATCACAACTGTGTTACAGCTAGACTCCACTGTGTCCCATCACAACCATGTTACAGCTAGACTCCACCGTGTCCCATCACAACCGTGTTACAGCTAGACTCCACCGTGTCCCATCACAAGCGTGTGACAGCTAGACTCCACTGTGTCCCATCACAACTGTATAAGGGCTAGACTCCACTGTGTCCCATCACAACCGTGTTACAGCTAGACTCCACTGTGACATATCACAACGTTATAAGGGCTAGACTCCACTGTGTCCCATCACAACCACGTAACAGCTAGACTCCACCGTGTCCCATCACAACTGTGTTACAGCTAGACTCCACTGTGTCCCATCACAACCATGTTACAGCTAGACTCCACTGTGTCCCATCACAACAGTATAAGGGCTAGACTCCACTGTGTCCCATCACAACCATGTAACAGCTAGACTCCACCGTGTCCCATCACAACTGTGTTACAGCTAGACTCCACTGTGTCCCACCACAACCATGTTACAGCTAGACTCCACTGTGTCCCATCACAACCGTGTTACAGCTAGACTTCACCATGTCCCATCATAACCATGTTACAGCTAGACTCCACCATGTCCCATCACAACTGTGTTACAGCTAGACTCCACTGTGTCCCATCACAACCATGTTACAGATAGATTCCACCGTGTCCCATCACAACCGTGTTACAGCTAGACTCCACCGTGTCCCATCACAAGCGTGTGACAGCTAGACTCCACTGTGTCCCATCACAACTGTATAAGGGCTAGACTCCACTGTGTCCCATCACAACCGTGTTACAGCTAGACTCCACTGTGACATATCACAACGGTATAAGGGCTAGACTTCACCGTGTCCCATCACAACCGTGTTACAGCTAGACTAAACTGTGTCCCATCACAACAGCATAAGGGCTAGACTCCACTGTGTCCCATCACAACCATGTTACAGCTGGACTCCACTGTGTCCCATCACAATCATGTTACAGCTAGGCTTCACCATGTCCCATCACAACCGTGTTACAGCTAGACTCCACCGTGTCCCATCACAACTATGTAAGGGCAAGACTCCACTGTGACCCATCAAAACCATGTAACAGCTAGACTACACCGTGTCCCATCACAACTATGTAAGGGCTAGACTCCACTGTGTCCCATCACAAGCGTGTGACAGCTAGACTCCACTGTGTCCCATCACAACCGTGTTACAGCTAGACTCGACTGTGTCCAATCACAACTGTGTGACAGCTGGACTCCACTGTGACCCATCACAACGGTATAAGGGCTAGACTCCACTGTGTCCAATCACAACCATGTTTTAGCTAGACTCCACTGTGTCCAATCACAACTGTGTGACAGCTAGACTCCACTGTGATCCATCACAACTGTAAAAGGGCTAGACTCCACTGTTTCCCATCACAAGTGTGTGACAGCTAGACTCCACCGTGTCCCATCACAACCGTGTTACAGCTAGACTCCACTGTGTCCGATCACAACTGTGTTACAGCTAGACTCCTCCGTGTCCCATCACAACTGTGTAAGGGCTGGACTCCACTGTGTCCTATCACAACCGTGTTACAGCTAGACTCCACTGTGTCCCATCACAACCGTGTAAAGGCTAGACTCCACTATGTCCCAACACAACTGTGTTACAGCTAGACTCCACTGTGTCCCATCACAACCGTGTTACAGCTAGACTCCACTGTGTCCCATCACAACCGTGTTACAGCTAGACTCCACTGTGTCCCAACACAACTGTGTTACAGCTAGACTCCACTGTGTCCCATCACAATTATGTAAGGGCTAGACTCCACTGTGTCCCTTCACAACCGTTTTACAGCTAGACTCCACTGTGTCCCATCACAACTATGTTACAGCTAGACTTCACCGTGTCCCATTGCAACTGTGTAAGGGCTAGACTCCACATCACAATTTAAAATGTAATTAAATGTTGAAAGGGACATGAGTGATAAGTCACATTGAAACTGAACTAACAAATATTGTGAAAAAAATCTATCTGTAGTCTACTTTATGTAAACTTGGTTTTTCTGACACTTGGTATAGTCAAAGCTTAAATAGTGGCTGGTTAATAAGGGATTATACTAAACAATGGCCATCTACCTAAGAGATCTCATCAATTACCAACTATTGTGAATATGATGAAGGAAAAAAGTAAGAAAAAGCAACCTGTCATTTTTATGTGTAAGTAAATAACAAATAAACTCAGGTACATTTACATACCTCTAGATCCATTTATTAACACTTCAATAAAAACAATTTAACAATGAAATGGACACTGCCTTAATGACTCAGCTGAATAGGCACTAAAACTGGAATGGACACTGCCTTAATGACTCAGCTGAATAGGCCCAACCACTGGAATGGACACTGCCTAAATGACTCAGCTGAATAGGCCCAACCACTGGAATGGACACTGCCTAAATGAGTCAACTGAATAGGCCCAACCACTGGAATGGACACTGCCTAAATGAGTCAACTGAATAGGCCCAACCACTGGAATGGACACTGCCTAAATGATTCAGCTGAATATGCCCAACCACTGGAATGGACACTGCCTAAATGATTCAACTGAATATGCCCAACCACTGGAATGGACACTGCCTAAATGACTCAGCTGAATAGGCACAAACATTGGGATTGGACACTGCCTAAATGAGTCAACTGAATAGGCCCAACCACTGGAATGGACACTGCCTAAATGACTCAGCTGAATATGCCCAACCACTGGAATGGACACTGCCTAAATGATTCAACTGAATAGGCCCGACCACTGGAATGGACACTGCCTAAATGACTCAGCTGAATAGGCACAAACATTGGGATTGGACACTGCCTAAATGAGTCAACTGAATAGGCCCAACCACTGGAATGGACACTGCCTAAATGAGTCAACTGAATAGGCCCAACCACTGGAATGGACACTGCCTAAATGACTCAGCTGAATAGGCCCAACCACTGGAATGGACACTGCCTAAATGAGTCAACTGAATAGGCCCAACCACTGGAATGGACACTGCCTAAATGACTCAGCTGAATATGCCCAACCACTGGAATGGACACTGCCTAAATGAGTCAACTGAATAGGCCCAACCACTGGAATGGACACTGCCTAAATGACTCAGCTGAATATGCCCAACCACTGGAATGGACACTGCCTAAATGAGTCAACTGAATAGGCCCAACCACTGGAATGGACACTGCCTAAATGAGTCAACTGCATAGGCCCAACCACTGGAATGGACACTGCCTAAATGACTCAGCTGAATATGCCCAACCACTGGAATGGACACTGCCTAAATGACTCAACTGAATAGGCCCAACCACTGGAATGGACACTGCCTAAATGATTCAACTGAATAGGCCCAACCACTGGAATGGACACTGCCTAAATGACTCAGCTGAATATGCCCAACCACTGGAATGGACACTGCCTAAATGATTCAACTGAATATGCCCAAACACTGGAATGGACACTGCCTAAATGACTCAGCTGAATAGGCCCAACCACTCGAATGGACACTGCCTAAATGATTCAACTGAATAGGCCCAACCACTGGAATGGACACTGCCTTAATGACTCAGCTGAATAGGCGCAAACATTGGGATTGGACACTGCCTAAATGAGTCAACTGAATAGGCCCAACCACTGGAATGGACACTGCCTAAATGACTCAGCTGAATATGCCCAACCACTGGAATGGACACTGCCTAAATGATTCAACTGAATAGGCCCAACCACTGGAATGGACACTGCCTAAATGACTCAGCTGAATAGGCCCAACCACTGGAATGGACACTGCCTAAATGAGTCAACTGAATAGGCCCAACCACTGGAATGGACACTGCCTAAATGAGTCAACTGAATAGGCCCAACCACTGGAATGGACACTGCCTAAATGACTCAGCTGAATATGCCCAACCACTGGAATGGACACTGCCTAAATGATTCAACTGAATAGGCCCAACCACTGGAATGGACACTGCCTAAATGACTCAGCTAAATAGGCCCAACCACTGGAATGGACACTGCCTAAATGATTCAACTGAATAGGCCCAACCACTGGAATGGACACTGCCTAAATGACTCAGCTGAATAGGCCCAACCACTGGAAAGGACACTGCCTAAATGACTCAGCTGAATAGGCCCAACCACTGGAATGGACACTGCCTAAATGACTCAGCTGAATAGGCACAAACACTGGAATGGACACTGCCTAAATGACTCAGCTGAATAGGCCCAACCACTGGAATGGACACTGCCTAAATGACTCAGCTGAATAGGCCCAACCACTGGAATGGACACTGCCTAAATGGCTCAGCTGAATAGGCCCAACCACTGGAATGGACACTGCCTAAACGACTCAGCTGAATATGCCCAAACACTGGAATGGACACTGCCTAAATGATTCAGCTGAATAGGCACAAACACTGGAATGGACACAGCCTAAATGACTCAGCCTGAATAGGCCCAACCACTGAAATGGACACTGCCTAAATGACTCAGCTGAATAGGCACAACCACTGGAATGGACACTGCCTAAATGACTCAGCTGAATAGGCACAAACACTGGAATGGACACTGCCTAAATGACTCAGCTGAATATGCCCAACCACTGGAATGGACACTGCCTAAATGATTCAACTGAATATGCCCAAACACTGGAATGGACACTGCCTAAATGATTCAGCTGAATAGGCACAAACACTGGAATGGACACAGCCTAAATGACTCAGCCTGAATAGGCCCAACCACTGAAATGGACACTGCCTAAATGACTCAGCTGAATAGGCACAACCACTGGAATGGACACTGCCTAAATGACTCAGCTGAATAGGCACAAACACTGGAATGGACACTGCCTAAATGACTCAGCTGAATAGGCCCAACCACTGGAATGGACACTGCCTAAATGACTCAGCTGAATAGGCGCAACCACTGGAATGGACACACTGCTAAAATCACTCAGCTGAATAAGCCAAACATTCAAATGAACATTGCCTTAGGCCCAACTTTGGAATGGAAGCTGCGTAAATGATTCAGTGATTTAACATAAAAATATATAGATTCATAATTCTTTCAACATTTGTAACTTAATGCACTTATATACATAATTGGCAAAAATGTAAAAAGGATAAAAAAAAAATTATATTACCGGAAAAAGTGAAGAAAATGGATGATGGCGAAATCACTGTGTGAAACAACAAATTTCAGTATTTTTCAAAAAAAAGCTATTGAAGTACAAGGGAAGATAAATCTGCAACAATATGACCAAAAGTTAAAACCATTGCATATTGCACAACATTCTCAACTATCAATGTTCAATGTTTCTTTTAATTCCTTAAAGTGATTTCGGAGTCACACGTCCTCAGACAAGCTTTGTTTGATGAATTGTTTTTTTTTAAAAGGGTTCAAACAACAAAGGGAGAAAACTCTCCAACAATGAGACCTAGTTCTCATGTAAAGTTCTAATCTATTAATTCTTGCTCTGTGCTAAACTTCACAATGTTCTCTATAAATGTTAAAGTTTCAAATACTTGGTTTGAAACAGGCTTTAGACAACATTTGTTAAAATACAATTAAATACAAAGGGTTATAATTTAACGATAGTGTTTCCAAGAGTTACAAATCTCTGCACTTGAACACCTTGACCTCGCTATCTATCAATGTTCAAAGTTTAAGTTCAATTTATTCCAAGTTACGCTTTGTCCAAATGTTTATAAAGCAATTTAAAGGGAGATAACTCTGCAAATATAGACCAGTGCTATATAATTCTTGCACTGGACACACCATGGTTGTCTTCTATTCAATCAATTCCTTACAGTGGTTGTTGAGTTATGCTTCTGACAAGCTTTGTTCATGCCTTGCCATTTTCTTAGAGCATTATTTAGTCAAAAAAGAACAAGGAAAAATAACTTTGAAAAAAAAGAAGGAAAAGGGGAAAATAACATTGAAATAAAGAGTCCAAGAGTTATCATTCTTTCAAGGTGCATTAACACCGCCATCTATCAATGTTCCAAGTTTCAATCAAATTTTGATTAAATATTACCTGTCAAAATTTGTAACTTTCTTGGTAAGTTTTTGCAATATCTATAGAATCTTTTGTTTTTAGATTGTGACACTGCTTCATATTTAACTGATTTTCATGATCTTACAATTTTTTTTGGAATACTTCTTGATAAGATGGCCCAAAATAATAAGAATACTGAAAAAAACATCATGTTCCCTTTCAGAAAGACACAGCCATTATTAGCCAGTTATCCACTTATCTAATAATCTGGACAGCTGCATCATGAACATCTTTAAGCTAATATTAGGTTTTTCATTGACCACTAATACTGACCTATTGTGTAGTTCATCCCATCCAAGCTAAAGGTTGCACTCTTACACTTCTTGAACTGTTTGAGAGGCTGTCTCTTTGGCAACCGCTGACCTTCACCCCCAAAGTCTGGTGACCTTCCCGCCATTTCAGATGGATATATTCGTAGGCTTTCTTTTCAGAAATTGAATCAGGCTTCTCTTATCTCATATGATAAGTAATGAAAATATTCACTATCTATGTTGTTGTTTTTTATCCAAAACAAAACAAAATCAGCCAATTTTCTTTTTCCAGCTTAAACAATATCTTGTTGTTGTTGTTGGTGTTGTTTTTGTTGTTGTTCTTGTTGCTTTTAGTAGCTTTTACATTACACAACAAATCTTCCAGAAAATCCATAACAGCCAACAACTCTTTTTTCAATGTACCAGTATAACAAATAACCATGAAATATGAGTCCAAAATGCTTTCAACAACACTTCAAGTTCTAGTAGATCTAATTTTCCTGGAAATGATGGCACTTTGAAAAATATATTCCATACATCTTCAAATTTAGTCTCCAAGAAAATTTGATTTTCTCTCTTCCATTGCCTTGAATTTCCCACTGACAAAATTATGCTTACAAATGAAGGACTTAATTCACATGGAATCTTGATAGAAAATTGAACAAGACAGAAGGATGATCTCTGACTTCAAGTATGCATTTCTTTTATGGTTTTAGCTCCAAATGAATAGAATTTCCATTGCAGTAGTTTTTATCCTTTTCAGTATTCCTTTGAACATGTGTATATTTAGTTTGGTTCAACTCTTTCCTAAAGCTGTAATATAACAGAGGTTTATTGATCAACTTTATTAATGTCCATATAGTCCCATGTTCCACAGAATTTGTAAAACCATATTCTTTGAAAGAATTACCCTTTGTTCCGACAGAATATAAAAAAAATTACCATAAGATTTTAGGGTGCAACCCCCATCTACTTTTGAGAACCGACATCTAGTCCATCATATTCTACCCAAATCCTGATTTTCGAGTTGATACTATCAAGGGACTACCCAGTGAGTACCAGATACCAAAACTGGGTGTACCATCCCTCCAAGTTTAAATGAAAATGTTTGTTTTGTATGACCATACCTGTTGGTACCTGAGTTCTAAAACTGCCACAGGTTGTTGCATAAATGTGCAAATTAAAGTTGAAAATTCCAATACGACTTTATTAGCCAAAGCAGCCTTTGAACACTGTTGTAGGAATTTTTATATAAATTATATCAGCTTCTATCATAGCTTTCTCTGTAAGATAGCCTGCTGTTAATATAATGATGAAACTGTTTTTAATGGTATTAACTATTTCTGATATCACTGTATTATTGTAAAATAGATAAAGTTTATTTTTTTCAGCACATCAGCTAGTACAATTTTTTCCTAACTAATTGGGTCAAAAATCTATGATGATGCACACAGTTTGTTGTTTGCACTTACAGCTATTTTTTATGTATTTTATATAACTACCAGTGTTTTCCACTGTTTTTTAAAATATTTAAGAAATTGATAATTATCTTTTAAATACCAAAAAAACAATTCTAATATTCAATTATGACAGTATAACTCAGTGTAACAACTTTCTCAATCAACAGGTTACTAGAAATTGATGCTCATATGATTAAATAGTTGCCATGACTGCCTTTAATCTAATAGATATTGTTAATTTTATAACTATACAGATGCTTACCTACTAAATAGTATCTGAAGAGAGCACATTACCCAGATTATCAAAGGCTCTTATTAAGGTAACAAGTAAGCTAAAATTCTTTTTAAAATCTGCCCATTATGCATTGACTCTGCCATATTTCCTGTGCATTTCTCAACCAGGAAGCAAGATAAGGGCCAGCCATTGTTCAATTATGATATCTGCATTTAACTTTAATAATAATTTGAAACAAAGTTAAATATGATATAGATTTAAATTCTTTAAAATAATATAACATTTTGTTACCTCCCTTTGGATTTTTTTAGAAAATGAAAAGCATAACTTATGCTAACTAATAAATTCTTGGACACTTTTTGATATTTTTGAAATTTCCAGCAGAAGTAAAATGTGATTTTGTAAACAATGATCAAATTTTGGTATTTAATTAAAAATAATAAAAAATCCTTTACCTACAGACATGTTTTAACACCTAATTGATAATAACCTGGCCCCAATTTCTCGAAACTTCTTAAGCTTAACAGGCTTAAGTCGCTTATTTCAATTAGCCAAAATACATACAAATAATGGATTTTGATAAATGAAAAATGGTTTCTTCTTATTAGCATACTGATTTTTCTGATACAATTTATAAAAAGTCTTAAAGAAGTAAATATAACGCATATTATAGAACAACAAAAATAGTGAGTTTAGCTTAATCCTGTTATAAGGGACTTAAGAAGTTCCGAGAAATTGGGGCCAGGTGTTTAATATGTAAATTTAAAAAAAGTTCAAGATCTACAACTGTCTGAGAATTATAACAGTTATTATCCAGCTATAACAGCAGTGTCCCATTGTAAAGATTATCTCAGACATTACAGATGTATCCAGTTGTAAAGATTATCTCAGACATTCCAGCAGTATCCAGTAGTTAAATATATCTCAGACATTCCAGCAGTATCCAGTTGTAAAGATTATCTCAGACATTCCAGCAGTATCCAGTTGTAAAGATTATCTCAGACATTCCAGCAGTATCCAGTTGTAAAGATTATCTCAGACATTCCAGCAGTATCCAGTTGTAAAGATTATCATCTCAGACATTCCAGCAGTATCCAGTTGTAAAGATTATCTCAGACATTCCAGCAGTATCCAGTTGTAAAGATTATCTCAGACATTTCAGCAGTATCCAGTAGTTAAAAATATCTTAAAAACAGTATTCAGTTGTTATAATTTTCAGACATTGCAGCAATATCCTGAGTGGCTAAAACTATCTCCAAAACTATAGCAGTAACCCAGTAGTTATGACATTAAAGAGGTATTCAGTAGTTAAGATTATCTCTGACATTACAGTTTCCATCATGTAGTTAGGACTATCTCTGACATTTCAGTAGTATTCAGTAGTTAAGGTTTTCTGTGAAATTACAACAGTATTCAGAAATTACTACAGTTACCAATTATTATGATTATCTCAGACTTTACAATATTATCCAGTAGATATAGTTATCTCTGACACAACAGTTGTATCCAGTAGCCATGCTTATCTCAGCCATTGCAGAATTATTCAGTAGTTATGATTATCTCAGACATTACAGCACTATCCAATAGTAATGATTATCTCAGACATCACAGTAGTATCCAGTAGTTATGATTATCTCAAACATTACAGCAGTATCAAGTAGCTATGATTATCTCAGACATTACAGCAGTACCAAGTAGCTATGATTATCCCAGACATCACAGCAGTATCCAGTAGTGATGACGATCTCAATCATAACAGCAGTATCCAGAAGCTATGATTATCTCAGACATTACAGCAGTATCCAGTAGCTATGATTATCTCAGACATAACAGCAGTATCAAGTAGTTATAATTATCTCAGACATTAAACAGCAGTAGCCGGTAGCTATGATTATCTCAGACATTACAGCAGTATCCAATTGTTATGATTATCTCAAAAATTACAGCAGTATCCGGTAGCTATGATTATCTCAGAAACTACAGTAGTATCCAGTAGTTAAGATTATCTCAGACATTACAGCAGTATCCAGTAGTTAAGATTATCTCAGATATTACAGCAGTATCCAGTAGCTATGAATATCTCAAACATTACAGCAGTATCCAGTAGCTAAGATTATATCAGACATTACAGCAGTATCCAGTAGTTATGATTATCTCAGACATTACAGCAGTATCCAGTAGTGATGATTATCTCAGACATTACAGAAGTATCCAGTAGTTAAGATTATCTCAGATATTACAGCAGTATCCAGTAGCTATGAATATCTCAAACATTACAGCAGTATCCAGTAGTGATGATGATCTCAGAATTTACAGCAGTATCCAGTAGCTATGATTATCCCAGACATTACAGCAGTATCCAGTAGTGATGATGATCTCAGAATTAACAGCAGTATCCAGTAGCTATGATTATCCCAGATATTACAGTAGTATCCAGTAGTTAAGATTGTCTCAGACATTACAGCAGTATTCAGTAGTGATGATGATCCCAGACATTACAGTAGTATCCAGTAGTTATGATTATCCCAGACATTACAGAAGTATCCAGTAGTTATAATTATCTCAGACATTACAACAGTGTCCAGTAGTTAAGATTATCTCGGACATTACAGCAGTATCCAGTGGCTATGATTATCTCAGACATTACAGCAGTATCCAGTAGTTATAATTATCTCAGACATTACAGCAGTATCCAGTAGTTATGATTATCCCAGACATTACAGCAGTATGCAGTAGCTATGATTGTCTCAGACATTACAGCAGTACCCAGTAGCTATGATTATCTCAGACATTACAGAAGTATCCAGTAGCTATGATTATCACAGACATTACAGCAGTAGCCAGTAGCTATGATTATCTCAGACATTACAGCAGTATCCAGTAGTTAAGATTATCACAGACATTACAGCAGTAGCCAGTAGCTATGATTATCTCAGACATTACAGCAGTATCCAGTATTTAAGATTATCTCAGATATTACAGCAGTATCCAGTAGCTATGATTATCTCAGACATTACAGCAGTATCCAGTAGCTATGATTATCTCAGACATTACAGAAGTATCCAGTAGTTAAGATTATCTCAGATATTACAGCAGTATCCAGTAGCTATGATTATCTCAGACATTACAGCAGTATCCAGTAGCTATGATTATCTCAGACATTACAGCAGTATCCAGTAGCTATGATTATCTCAGACATTACAGCAGTACCCAGTAGCTATGATTATCTCAGACATTACAGCAGTAGCCAGTAGCTATGATTATCTCAGACATTACAGAAGTATCCAGTAGTTAAGATTATCTCAGATATTACAGCAGTATCCAGTAGCTATGATTATCTCAGACATTACAGCAGTATCCAGTAGCTATGATTATCTCAGACATTACAGCAGTATCCAGTAGCTATGATTATCTCAGACATTACAGCAGTACCCAGTAGCTATGATTATCTCAGATATTACAGCAGTATCCAGTAGTTAAGCATGGCGGCCCAGTTTCTTGAGATTTGGGACACACCAAAATTATGTTTGAATTAACAATATCACTGTGTGGGAACGGACACCGGATATAGCTCAAAAAGTGATAAGTAAACAGACAATTATGCAGTAGTTTTTCTTTACCAGAGGTAAAATCTTGCTGTGTTAACGCATATCTACCATATCCACAAATGAAGCAAGTGTTTGAACTAATAGCTAAATATGGCCTATGGTATACTTTTAAGTGCTTACGATGTAGCAGACCTCGAAAAATGTTTCTTCAAATCTGAGATGATCACCTCAAAACTTCAGAATTTAGGCAAGTATTGTTATTTTTAGGAAATATATCAAATAAATAAAAAATCTGAATCGAAGGATTTCACAAGAATAAGCTCAATTATTTTTATTGTAAGAAATGGCAATGTAACTTTTAAACTGTTAAAGATATGCCCTTAGAAATGTTCACAGTACTGTACTGGGGATAGCTGTATTATGTACTGGGGATAGTTTCAAAGTTGAGAAATGTGTCCTGGTGATAACATGTAAAATGGGACAAAAATTGATAGTAACACTGTTAATATACAATATACATGTCTATTTCGAACTTTCAAATAATCTGCAAAAAGTGAGAGTACAATTTGATAAGAAATTATTGAGCAAACTTTAGTTAGCAATGAGTTTGATCCATGCTCTCCTAAATGAACATATATATGCAAGCTGCTTAAATATCAGGGTTTGTCGCAATACATACTTTCTCACTGAAGTGAACGAGCAGAGACCATTATTCTGTTCTAAGTAATAGCAACATAGACCCAAGCTTAGAAAAAAGCTTCATGTGTTCCAAATTTGATCACAATATCTCATTCCCTACTGATGACTTTCTGTGAGCAAAAACGTACCTACTTGATTTACAAAGCAATACTATATATATGAATAGCAAACACCACATAAATTCTACGGCCATATAAAACATATATGTTCCTCAATAAATCAGATTACCGGCGTATTTCAAATATTTAGATATTTGCAACTCGAACGTTGATGCTTGTGAAAAACACATCATGGTTAACTAATCTGTATGAATGAATCAGTTTTAAGTGCATACAGATACAAAAAACAACAACATGTTTTTTGGTCTCATCCCTCGATATGGACAACATCGAACAATTTCCCTCGAGCTCACTTATAGGTAAATGGCCGTAATCATTATCACAGTCTCGTTATTCTAAATACATTGTAACTATCCTCAGTCCACTTAATAGCTATCCCCTGTGCAGTTATCTATTTGCTTCATCTATCCCATGTACACCGCCAGGGCATCAAAAGGTATGAATATCTCCGTAACAACAAAAGATATCGTATTGATATCTTACACATTACTAGATAATGTAATTACAATGAAATCGCTCGATTCAGTTTTTATTCTTATTTTCAATTTGTTGATTTATGTTTGAAATCGTACCACATAAATGAACATTTGTGAGCGATCATGCAACTTTCGGCGAGAATTGGGCTATTATAAAAAAGAGGTGAAACATTTCCATCATAGTCGTATATTGCACAGTATCAAGTTATTCAAAACTCTTCGATTTTGATAAATATATCACCATAAAATACAAAAAATGATTTCAGACTTTTCCTATTTTTCACTGAAATAAAATCGTTAAGATGACAAAATAGTTTCTTGTTAAGCTAATGTTATTATTGTCTTTGACAACTCCCAGAAATCTGACAGTTATCTGAAATTATTAGTTTGTGTGATATTAGCTAAAAATGACACTTAGAAGGGTTTGTGGACAGCAAGATGGACAAGTTGGTTTACTCTTCAACACAGCACCAGACAACTTGCAAACAGGGGGATTAATATAAAGGTGAAATTACTTGTTTCGCATTCATTGAAAATGATAAGTTTAAAGAAGAATACAATTCTTATTTATCAGGAATATCATTTAAAACAATTATGTAGAAAAGAAATTGTTTCACCTACGCTCACAGTTTCAAATGAAATCCATTTTTTTATGTTGATTTCACTTGCTTAGATTGCTCCATTTAAATTGGTGTGGCATATGCATATGTTCTTTATTGAAGACTCATGAACAATATATGAACATAATTTTGTCCAATGTTTTAAAATGATCTTCTGTTTGTAATCCTCCAAGGAATAAATTAGCTGCAACACTTGTTTACTTGGGAAATTAGATCTATAGCTCTGGTCTATAGTTCCTAGCTGATTTATTATGATTAATATGAAAGTTGAAACCCCCTTAAAACACATTTTGACGCCAGGAGTACTATTTTGATGCACCACAGGGCCTCAACAGCTGAACATTTTGAACAACTGAGTTTGGGACAAAATATCCCCACCTGACCCCTTAAAAGAGGCCTATTGTATAAGAAGATATGAATGGCGTCAGATGAAGCTCTAATCAATGACAATATTACACTCTTCTATTTAAACACTCCATTATGCTTGTTAAAATGCTATTAAGAGACCATTTATGCCTCAGCAATCAATGAAATGTCTGAAATATCCCCTGTTTCCAAATTACCACCCCCCAATAAACTCCAGCAGATTCATCTGTAATACTTATTTCAGCATAAAAATGTCTTGGATCATATGTATGAAGCCAGATAACATGTTGATACAATCTGACAAGTATGTCTGATTCCATGGTGAAATGTGGAAAACAAACATGGCCAATCTGTCTGTTGACTTTGCCATCTTCACAGCAGATGCCATCATCACACTCACCAAGTTTAAACTGTTACCATAGTAGCCCATTTTTATTTTAAGTGCTTATACATAAAAAAAATCCTTGCTAATAGGAATATCCAAAACAATTTGTTAGCTTCCCAAATTTTTTGCATCTGATTCTTATTTTATTATTGCCAAAAGACATATTTTTTAATATTTTTTTTTTATTTTTATTTTATTTATTATTATTATTATTTATTTTTTTTTTATTTTTTGGGGGGGGGGGGGGTAGGGGCGCTATGGTTTGTTATACCTGTTAATGCCGTTCAGTAAAAAAACACTATTTTCAGCTCATGTTTATGCAAACATGATTTAAGCTGGGAAGTTTAATAATTTTAGGCCTGAGAGTCGCTAGGGCCAAAAGTGGGTCCAGGGAAAAGCCCTGGTCAAGCTCTTGTAAACTATGATTTCTCAAACCATTTTTCGACCTCATTGCTGGTTTTAGCCATTTCTGATAACCATTCCCAACTTCCTTTTATCTTTACATTTTTATAACACTTTCGTGTTAGTTCCTTTATCAAGAAACTTCATCACCCTTATTGTCTTCTATCATTTTTTTACATGTTCATTAGTCAGGTCATTTCAGCCTTTGTTTATGATCCCTGTTTCAGCCAGTGTGTTAATAAAAACATAAACTTGCAATTTGTGGATGATTGAACATGGATCTTTCAGTCTGTGTATAAAAAACAAAAAACTTTTAAGCTTGTGTGTTAATGAACCCTGAACCTTTCAGCCTGTGTGTAAATGAACCATGGACCTTTCAGCTGGTGTGTTAATGAACCCTGGACTTTTCAGCATGGCTGTTAATGAACCACGGACCTTTCAACCAGTATGTTAATGAACTCTGGACTTTTCAGCCAGTTTGTTAATGAACCCTGGACCTTTCAGCCTATATGTCAATGAACCATGGACCTTTCAGCCTGTGTGTTAATGAACCCTGGACCTTTCAGCCTATGTGTAAATGAACCCTAGACCTTTCAGCCTGGGTGTTAATGAACCATGGACTTTTCAGCCTATGTGTTAATGCACCCTGGACCTTTCAGCCTATGTGTAAATGAACCTGGACCTTTCAGCCTGTGTGTTAATGAACCCTGGACCTTTCAGCCTATGTGTTAATGAACCCTGGACCTTTCAGCCTGTAAGTTAATGAACCCTGGACCTTTCAGCCTATGTGTTAATGAACCCTGGACCTCTCAGCCTGGGTGTTAATGAACCCTGGACCTTTCAGCCTGTGTGTTAATGAACCCTGGACCTCTCAGCCTATGTGTTAATGAACTCTGGACCTCTCGGCCTGGGTGTTAATGAACCCTGGACCTTTCGGCCTGGGTGTTAATGAACCCTGGACCTTTCAGCCTATGTGTTAATGAACCCTGGACCTCTCAGCGTGTGTGTGTTAATGAACCCTGGACCTTTCATCCTATGTGTTAATGAACCCTGGACCTTTCAGTCTGTATGTTAATGAACCCAGGACCTTTAAGCCTGGGTGTTAATGAACCCTAGACCTTTCAACCTGGGTGTTAACGAACCATTAACCTTTCAGCCTGGGTGTCATAATGTACTATGAACCTTTCTGTCTGGGTGTTAATGAACCTTGGACCTTTCAACCTGGGTATTAACGAACCATAAACCTTTCAGCCTGTGTCATAATGAACTATGAACCTTTCAGTCTGGGTGTTAATGAACCTTGGACCTTTTAACCTGGGTGTTAACGAACCATAAACCTTTCAGCCTGTGTCATAATGAACCCTGGACCTCTCAGCCTGTGTGTTAATGAACCCTGGACCTTTCATCATATGTGTTAATGAACCCTGGACCTTTTAGTCGATGTGTTAATGAACCCTGGACCTTTCAGCCTGGGTGTTAATGAACCCTGGACCTTTCAGCCTGTGTGTTAATGAACTATGAACCTTTCAGTCTGGGTGTTAATGAACCCTGGACCTTTCAGTCTGTATGTTAATGAACCGTGGACCTTTAAGCCTGGGTGTTAATGAACCCTGGACCTTTCAGCCTGTGTGTTAATGAACTATGAACCTTTCAGTCTGGGTGTTAATGAACCCTGGACCTTTCATCCTGTGTGTTAATGAACTATGAACCTTTCAGTCTGGGTGTTAATGAACCCTGGACCTTTCAGTCTGTATGTTAATGAACCCTGGACCTTTCAGCCTGTTTGTTAATGAACCCTGGACCTTTCAGCCTGGGTGTTAATAAACCATAAACCTTTCAGCCTGTGTGTTAATAAACTACGAACCTTTCAGTCTGGGTGTTAATGAACCCTGGACCTTTCAGTCTGTATGTTAATGAACCTTGGACCTTTAAGCCTGGGTGTTAATGAACCCTGGACCTTTCAGCCTGTGTGTTAATGAACTATGAACCTTTCAGTATGGGTGTTAATGAACCCTTGACCTTTCATCCTGTGTGTTAATGAACTATGAACCTTTCAGTCTGGGTGTTAATGAACCCTGGACCTTTCAGCCTGTTTGTTAATGAACCCTGGACCTTTCAGCCTGGGTGTTAATAAACCATAAACCTTTCAGCCTGTGTGTTAATGAACTTTGAACCAATCAGCCTATGTGCTAATGAACCCTGGACCTTTCAACCTGGGTGTTAACGAACCATTAACCTTTCAGCCTGTGTCATAATGTACTATGAACCTTTCAGTCTGGGTGTTAATGAACCTTGGACCATTCAACCTGGGTGTTAACGAACCATAAACCTTTCAGCCTGTGTCATAATGAACTATGAACCTTTCAGTCTGGGTGTTAGTGAACCTTGAACCGTTTTACCTGGGTGTTAACGAACCATAAACCTTTCAGCCTGTTTGTTAATGAACTATGAACCTTTCAGCCTGTTTGTTAATGAACCCTGGACCTTTCAGCCTGTTTGTTAATAAACCCTGGACCTTTCAGCCTGGGTGTTAATGAACCATAAACCTTTCAGCCTGTGTCATAATGCACTATGAACCTTTCAGTCTGGGTGTTAATGAACCTTGGACCTTTCAACCTGGGTGTTAACGAACCATAAACCTTTCAGCCTGTGTCATAATAAATTTTATGAACCTTTCAGTCTGGGTGTTAATGAACCTTGGACCGTTTTACCTGGTTGTTAACGAACCATAAACCTTTCAGCCTGTTTGTTAATGAACTATGAACCTTTCAGCCTGTTTGTTAATGAACCCTGGACCTTTCAGCCTGTTTGTTAATAAACCCTGGACCTTTCAGCCTGGGTGTTAATGAACCATAAACCTTTCAGCCTGTGTCATAATGCACTATGAACCTTTCAGTCTGGGTGTTAATGAACCTTGGACCTTTCAACCTGGGTGTTAACGAACCATAAACCTTTCAGCCTGTGTCATAATAAATTTTATGAACCTTTCAGTCTGGGTGTTAATGAACCTTGGACCGTTTTACCTGGTTGTTAACGAACCATAAACCTTTCAGCCTGCGTGTTAATGAACCTTTGACCGTTTTACCTGGTTGTTAACGAACCATAAACCTTTCAGCCTGCGTGTTAATGAACCTTGGACCGTTTTACCTGGTTGTTAACGAACCATAAACCTTTCAGCCTGCGTGTTAATGAACCTTGGACCGTTTTACCTGGTTGTTAACGAACCATAAACCTTTCAGCCTGCGTGTTAATGAACTATGAACCTTTCAGTCTGTTTGTTAATGAACCCCGTACCTTTCAGCCTGGGTGTTAACGAACCATAAACCTTTCAGCCTGTGTGTTAATGAACTATGAACCTTTCAGTCTGTTTGTTAATGAACCCCGTACCTTTCAGCCTGGGTGTTAATGAACCATAAACCTTTCAGCCTGCGTGTTAATGAACTATGAACCTTTCAGTCTGTTTGTTAATGAACCCCGCACCTTTCAGCCTGGGTGTTAATGAACCATAAACCTTTCAGCCTGTTTGTTAATGAACTATGAACCTTTCAGCTTGTTAATGAACCCTGTACCTTTCAGTCTGGGTGTTAATGAACCATAAACCTTCAAGCCTGTTTGTTAATGAACTATGAACCTTTCAGCTTGTTAATGCACCCTGGACCTTTCCGTCTGGGTGTTAATGAACCATAAACCTTAAAGACTGTGTGTTAATGAGCTATGAACCTTTCAGTCTGGGTGTTAATGAAACTTGGACCTTTTAACCTGGGTGTTAACGAACCATAAACACACTTTCAGCCTTTGTGTTAATGAACTATGAACCTTTCAGTCTGGGTGTTAATGGAACTTGGACCTTTTAACCTGGGTGTTAACGAACCATAAACACACTTTCAGCCTTTGAGTTAATGAACTATGAACCTTTCAGTCTGGATGTTAATGAACCCTGGACCTTTCAGCCTGTGTGTTAATGAACCCTGGATCTTTAAGCCTGGGTGTTAATGAACCCTGGACCTTTCAGCCTGTGTGTTAATGAACTATGAACCTTTCAGCCTGGGTGTTAATGAACCCTGGACCTTTAAGCCTTGGTGTTAATGAACCCTGGACCTTTCAGCCTGGGTGTTAATGAACCCTAAACCTTTCAGCCTGTGTCATAATGATCTATGAACCTTTCAGTCTGGGTGTTAATGAACCCTGGACCTTTCAGTCTGTATGTTAATGAACCTTGGACCTTTCAGTCTGGATGTTAATGAACCCTGGACCTTTCAGCCTGTATGTTAATGAACTCTGGACTTTTCAGCCAGTTTGTTAATGAACCCTGGACCTTTCAGCCTATATGTCAATGAACCATGGACCTTTCAGCCTGTGTGTTAATGAACCCTAAACCTTTCAGCCTGTGTCATAATGATCTATGAACCTTTCAGTCTGGGTGTTAATGAACCCTGGACCTTTCAGTCTGTATGTTAATGAACCTTGGACCTTTCAGCCTGTGTGTTAATGAACCCTGGATCTTTAAGCCTGGGTGTTAATGAACCCTGGACCTTTCAGCCTGTGTGTTAATGAACTATGAACCTTTCAGCCTGGGTGTTAATGAACCCTGGACCTTTAAGCCTTGGTGTTAATGAACCATGGACCTTTCAGCCTGGGTGTTAATGAACCCTAAACCTTTCAGCCTGTGTCATAATGATCTATGAACCTTTCAGTCTGGGTGTTAATGAACCCTGGACCTTTCAGTCTGTATGTTAATGAACCTTGGACCTTTCAGTCTGGATGTTAATGAACCCTGGACCTTTCAGCCTGTGTGTTAATGAACCCTGGATCTTTAAGCCTGGGTGTTAATGAACCCTGGACCTTTCAGCCTGTGTGTTAATGAACCCTAAACCGTTTAGCCAGTGGGTTAATGAACCCTGGACCTTTCAGCCTGTGTGTTAATGAACCAAGGACCTTTCAGTCTGTGTGTTAATGAACCCTGAACCTTTCAGCCTGGGTGTTAATAAACCCTGGACCTTTCAGCCTGTGTGTTAATGAACCATGTACCTTTCAGCCTGTGTGTTAATGAACCCTGAACCTTTCAGCCTGGGTGTTAATAAATCCTGGACCTTTCAGCCTGTGTGTTAATGAACCATGTACCTTTCAGCCTGTGTGTTAATGAACCATGAACCTTTGAGCCTGAGTGTTAATGAACCCTGGACCTTTCAGCCAGTATGTGAATGAACCCTGGACCTTCCAGCCTATGTGTTAATTAACATGGCCATTCAGGGTGTGTGTTTATAAACAAGGACCTTTCAGCACATGCGTTAATAAACACAGGACTTTTCAGCCGGTGTGTTAATAAACACAGGACTTTTCAGCCGGTGTTAATAAACACAGCACCTTTCAGCTTGTGTATTTATAAACGCAGCACCTTTCAGCTTTTGTTTTTATAAACGCAACACCTTTCAGCTTGTGTATTTATAAACACAGCACCTTTCAGCTTCTGTGTTTATAAACAGGGGACCTTTCAGTCTGAGAGTTAATATAAAGCATGGGACCTTTCAGTCAGTGTATTTACAAACATTGGACCTTTCAGCAGGTGTTTTTAGTAAGCATGCAGGGACCTTCCTTTCAGCCTGTGTGTTTATAAAGATAGGAACTTTCAGCTGCTGTTTTTTTTAATAAACATTTGACCTTTCAGCCTGTGTGTTAATAAACACAGAACCTTTCAGTTTGTATGTTTTTAAACACATGACCCTTCAGCTGGTGTGTTTATATGTGTTTATAAACACAGGACCTTTAAGCTGGTGTGTTTGTACAGATATAAGGACCTTGCAATGTTTGGATTATTGAACAAGGATCTTTCAGTCACTGGGCTCATGAACACTATACCTTGCAGCCTATATGTTGATGAACACTATACCTTGCAGCCTATATGTTGATGAACACTATACCTTGCAGCCTATATGTTGATGAACACTGAATCTTCCTGTCCAAATGTTCATGAACACTGGACCTTCCAGCCATACGAAATAGAGACAGGACCATTTGCCTGTGGTTTGATAACAACTGGAAATTATTACCTCTGGGATAATGAACAGGAGGACCTTTTTCCTTTTTCCTTGTTAAAGAACACTGGATCATTTAGTTTCAAGTAACTGAAGTAATTACTTGGTGAATTTACAAGAGACTTGCACAGTAGGTATTGGAATTTAATGGTTATCAACATTCCTGAAAATCTCAGACCCATCAGTTCAATCTTTAATATTATCAGTGATAAATTTCAAAGCTGTTACAATCTGAATCAAAACAATCAAGTTTGAAAACATCTACATCATTTAATATGCTGTATCTATATGCCCAACACTCATGCCTATATTAGAGATTGTTAAGCTAATTGGTCCTTCTTTGAGACTCAATTATTGTTTTCAAAATTGAGTGCTTCTTTCAAAGTGCATGAATGAAATTAAAAGCAATCAAACTCCTTTGAACTCCCTGTTTTATGGGTGCCCTATAGTAATCACCCTGTCTGTCAGTCAACTTTTTTTTTAATAGCTTTTGAATTTCACAGTATTAAGGCAAACATAAATATTGTCAGATTTATGCTTATGATATTGTTAACTTTAAAATTAAGATTATCAAATGAATTAACTATTCACCACAACTTAAAAAAATCAAGCATTTCCAATGAGATTAAAATACAGCATCAATATATCACATTGTGACTGAGACTAAAATATTGCATCAAAATATCACATTGTGACTGAGACTAAAACATTGCATCAAAATATCACATTGTGACTGAGACTAAAATACTGCATCAATATAATACATTGTGACTGAGACTAAAACACTGCATCAATATATCACAATGTGACTGAGACTAAAATACAGCATGAACATATCACCATTATGACTGAGACTAAAATACTGCATCAAAATATCACAATGTAACTGAGACTAAAATGGAGCATGAATATATCACATTGCCAGTCAGAGACTAAATACAGCATCAAAATATCACAATGTAACTGAGACTAAAATGGAGCATGAATATATCACATTGCCAGTCAGAGACTAAATACTGCATCAAAATATCACAATGTAACTGAGACTAAAATGGAGCATGAATATATCACATTGCCAGTCAGAGACTAAATACAGCATCAATATATCTCATTGTGACTGAGACTAAGATACAGCATCAATATATCACATTGTGACTGAAACTTAAATACTACATCAATATATCTAATCGTGAGTGAGACTAAGATACTGCATCAATATATCTCACCTTGAGTGAGACTAAGATACTGCATCAATATATCTCACCTTGAGTGAGACTAAGATACAGCATCAATATATCACATTGTGACTGAAACTTAAATACTGCATCAATATATCTAATCCTGAGTGAGACTAAGATAGATACTGCATCAATATATCTCACCCTGAGTGAGACTAAGATACAGCATCAAAATATCACAATGTGACTGAGACTAAAAAACAGCATGAATATATCACATTGCCAATCAGAGACTAAAATACAGCATCAATATCACATTTCATATGAGCCAAGATTACTAGGTATGATCACGTGTAGTAAAACCGGTACTAGAGTACTCCAATTATCTTTCTATCAAGTACTTGAGCTAACTTGAACTTGTTTTCGGAAGAGACATGTTCATGTACCCTGTATGTGGGTAATTGTTATATTGAACATTTCCATTCATGTTTTTCTTCCTTCAATAAGTTTCAACTTATGAACAACATTAGAAAGATAAAATTAAAGAAAACAAAATGTTATTTCATTCATTTAATTTGTGGTTTGTCTTTTTATTTCACTTACTATAAAAACTTGTCACACTACAAAATAATTAAAAAATCATACACATCAAAAAAATTATAACGTCATTAAATCAGCATATGAGCCACACTCAACAATAATAAACTCAGCAACATTCATGCTAAATGCACATCTTGCGCTGGGGCTCCACTGGCAACTTGTTAAGAGTTGTTTGGGATTCATGTTTCACCTGCAGATGGTTCAGCATGCTTGTTAAGTGCCACCATTATAGATTACCTCTACACTAGACAGCTACATTCACACAATCATATTGGCTGTCGGCTGTCTGTTTTAAGACATTTATTGACCTACTCAATGAAATATTATTTCAAAATGAATTTCTTCATACTATTTTTTTTTACAGCATTAATATGGATAATTCTCAATTAAAGACATCCACCAATCAATAGTGGTGACCACTGCAAAAATACGCTCATTAACCAATCAGTGTTCATTATAAATTTGCCCATCAGAGTGTATTATTAAGTGAAAAATCTTAAAATGCTAAACAATAGAATTATGCGGGAGATATACCCCTATCAAAACTTTGCTAATTGAGTGCAAATTTCAAATTGTAACCCTTAGCGGACTGTTTGTATAATCTTGCAACAAAGGGGGGAGGGGGGGGGGGGGGGGGGAGGAGGGGAAGATGATGGTTGAGATTATGACTCTAAGGTTTTGTGTTTTGTGCATGATTTTTGTGTTTGGGACCAGCAATTGTGCTCAAGTCCTTGACTTATTTAGGTTTCTATCCATCGTCAGTATAATTTTAATGAAAATAGAAGGAACAATGGTCGGGACTAAGCCTCGACCAATTGCAAGTTCTCGAACGACCCGCCTGTTACAGATAACCGTGTTTTACTGTGATTTTTTCTTTCCATTTCTTGGGCCAGTCCATAATTTCCAATTTCCTTTCTGTAAATGTAAAATTCATGAGACATCTGTTGATCTAATTGCCATCTTGTCTCCCAATGCTGTAAATCTAGACTATAATTTTAGTCTCATTTCAAATGTGATATATTCAGGCTATATTTTAGTCTCATTTGCAATGTGACATATTGATGCTGTATTTTATTATAAGGGATGGAAACGAGTACTCAAATACAAATTTACTACTAGAGTATTTGATAAAAACAAAAAGAGAGTATTTTCAGCAGTTAAACAGACAAGTTGCGCCAATTATCCACCCTTAATTTAGGAAAATTTCAATCTTACTAATGCCATAATGTGCACAGTGGCATATTTTAATGTGGCTTGTTTAAAAAAGGTGTTTTCGGTAAAAAAATAATAAACTTTGCTATGCATTCTCTATTTATTGTTTTTTTTTCTATTACATTTTGTTATGACAGCTTTAGAAAGTATGATGGAAGTAAACAATCAGTAGGATGACTTCAAACTTTGAAAATATATTGTAGGACATTTCATAATGGACTAAATGGAAACTCGAGGATTTAACTGGGGCCCAAATTGCATCCTCGAGCAATCGCAGATTTACTGACTAATTCACAAATTGTTTAAGATTAACTCAGAAGAAAACTGTTTGAGAAATCTCCTGTGTTGTGGCTTATGATTAACCAATATATTAGGAAACTGAATCATTTCCTTCAATCCACAAAAATTAAATTGTTGTTTCGGCCGAGAAAAAACATTCAGAGAAATTTCTTGCTAACATAAAATATGTGAGTGTGTCTCTTTCAAGGGAAAACCCCACATAGTATTTGTTACCTGTTTCACTCTTAAGAAAGTGAGCAGAGAAAATGAAACATAACTTTTTTTTATTCAACATGGCTTCACAAGGACGCCTTTTTGGCCTTTTTTATGTGATAAATAGCAGTTGCTTAGGAAAAGAAATTGCAACATCAATTTAGTGTGGTCTGAGAGGCCTAAAATATTGGCAATAAGTGAAGTGTTTTTTCATGTACAGTTTCTTTCTTTGCAAAGAGTGATTTAAGCTACATGATAATTACATTCTACAGTTTTCAAGTAAACATATCATTTCAATTTTTGAAGCATTCACTGATTCTGGCCCAAGACCACCCCACGATTATAGAGGTGCAACATCTATGGCCTGTCTATTGACTTCACAGATCTATTAAACACCCCTGCTGCCATCACATATTTGGCTTATCATTTGTTGTATAATGTTGAGCATACTTCTGAAGAGGCGGGACTCATTTCCTCACAAAGCATCAATACATGTACACATTGGTGCGACTCATTTCCTCACAAAGCATCAATACATGTACACATTGGTGCGTTTCAACTTGCCAGTTAAATTGTTTGTTTTTTTTAAAATATGCTCCAAGAACAGTGTGGTAACAAACAAAATTCTTTGAAGAGTTGAAACTGATTGCCCGAAGCTGCTGTTTAAGCAGTACATACAGACTGTAACTTTAGTTTAAAATGGCATTGCAATAGTCTTTGTTTAACTGTCACAGATGGAGCATGTATTGCTAAGTCTAAGTTGCAAACAACAGTTAATATTAGTCTCCAAGAAAGAAACACAGTTCCTCATTAACAGGATTAATTTAAAGTCTTCATAAATTTAGGAAAGAAGAATAAAGTCACATCTCCTGATCTATATGTTCAAAAACAAGCATGCAATTTGTGTAATATTGCACATTACGGTGCATTAAAACCAATCTTTCTTCATACCAGCTTATGATCAAATTACAGCAAATTCATTTCTTCAATTTTCAGAATTTTCCAGCATTAGAAATTGTCAGTGTTTAATGCAGAAATAAGTCAGGGATTGCAAGGTAATAACGTTTTAATTAAATGATGCCATGGAAAACACAGAGATGAATCTAGCAGAAAATGTTTAGATGTATTATATTGTACCAGGATCTTGTTTAATGGCACAAGGATCAAAAGCCGCATCTTAATGAACGATACCCCATTTGTTCTACATCTCATGAAAACAGTAAATATAATGAGGATATTTGTTGATTTCAGGGTAAGATCATATTTTATTTCACAAATGTCATTGAAAAAGATATTTTCATGAGTGGCACAGCCAAAATATATCTTTTCAATATAAAAATACTATTTTTACATATAACTTTCTGTTTTAAAAGTGATGTACTCAATTATGATTAAAAGAAAGTATCTACAATTGACTTTATAAGTAGGTTTTAAAAGTTGATATTTTTACTGCTAAGCATGCAATGAAAAAAACGGCATCTTGTTATTTCAGTGATTAAACTCGGTATTTCAAAGCAGTCAGCATGAACAAAACAGTTTTCACTGTTAAATAAATAGATTCCATGACACCTTGTTAAAGGCCCTGATAAAACATATTTGTATATATTGTTGTATTTAAAAGTCATTTGTAATCATCTGTGTTCAATTATTAATAAAAGATAATTCAACAATGAGGGCCACAAATATTTCAATCAGTGCTTTGTGAAATAGAGGGTATTTGTTGATTGCAGTGTAAGATCGTATTTTATTTCACGAGTGTCATAGAAATACATATTTCATAAGTGGCAAGCCATGATTTAATTATAGTTTTTCTTTGATCAAGAGTGAAATTATATATGATCTTATACTGACTTAAACACATTTTCTTTTGCTTTTATGCCTGTTTCGAAGTTTTATTAGTACATTAAAAATCTATATCCCACCACTTACTGTGAAAATATAATTACAAGACATTGAAACTGTGTTGTTTTAATACATGCTATTCTTTAAGCAATTTATGATGCAAATTAATAAATTATATAACTTTATATTTATTTTCACGTTTTACATTTATGAACATTTACATGTACACAGTGGAAATCTAATGAATTCCACCACTTGACCATTCACAAACCTTATCAGCACCAACTCAGTAATGAGACCACCCGCCTATTAAGACCATATTCTCAATGTCCCATAGGTGGTCTGATTAGAGGGGTTTTAGTGTATTTTTTAATTTTCTAATACCTGTTTTTTTTGGAAAGAGTGTTTTCTACCCCTACCCATTGGACACCCCTCACTGATGATGTTAAATCTGATGACCTAGCTGTCAATTTTCTATTTACAGCTCATGGAAAAAAGGTTCTCGGATAATTATTTTTGCAGTTTATGCACAAAAACACTTTAAATTCAACAGGGCATGATTACATGACCAAATTACCATACCACCATTCAGTGAATGAACATCTAAAAGGTGGAACATTTTAGCAAAACAATTGCAGTTAATTATTTTATTTTAAGAGTTTGTTTAATGATATATGGGTATTATGTCATCCCTCACTGTCAGAGACCAGTCTGATTCGCTTGAAGACAGGTAGGATTACTGGTTTACTAGGTAAGTTCACCAGTTTACTAGATAGTTAACTGGTTTACCAGAAAAGTTTACCGGCTTACAAAATAGGTTTACTGGTTTTCAAGGTAGGTTTACTAGGTAGGTTTACTAGGTAGGTTTACTGGTTTTCAAGATAGGTTTTCTAGGTAGGTTTACTGGTTTTCAAGGTAGGTTTACTAGGTAGGTTTACTAGGTAGGTTGACTGGGTAGGACTAGGTAGGTTTACTAGGTAGTTTTACTGGTTTTCAAGGTAGGTTTACTAGGTAGGTTTACTGGTTTACTAGGTAGGTTTACTAGGTAGGTTGATTGGTTTACTAGTTAGGTTTACTGGTTTAATAGGTAGATTTACTGGTTTTCTAGGTAGGTTTACTGGTTAACTTTTAAAGGTAGGTTTACTGGTTTACTAGGTAGTTTTAATGGGTAGGTTAACTGGGAAGGTTTTCTAGGTAGGTTTACTAGTTAGGTTTACTAGGTAGGTTTACTAGTTAGGTTTACTAGGTAGGTTTACTAGGTAGGTTTACGCATTAACTAGGTAGGTTTACTAGGTAGATTTACTAGGTAGGTTTACTAGGTAGATTTACTAGGTAGATTTACTAGTTTACTAAGTAGCTTTACTGGTTTTCTAGGTAGGTATACAAGGTAGGTTTACTATTTAACAAGGTAGGTTAAATGGTTTACTAGGTAGGTTTACTGGTTTACTAGGTAAGTTTACTAGGTACATTTACTGGTTTACTAAGTAGGTTTACTTGGTACAATTACTTGTTTTCTAGGTAGGTTTACAGGTTTTCTAGGTAGATAAACTGGTCTACTAGGTAGGTTTACTGGTTTTCTAAGTAGGTTAACTGGTTTACTAGTAAGCTTTACTTGTTTATTAGTTAGCTTTACTGGTTTACTAGGTAGGTTTTCTAGGTAGGTTTACTGGTTTACTAGTAAGCTTTATTGGTTTACTAGGTAGGTTTACTGGTTTACTAGGTAGGTAAACTTGTTTACTAGGTAGGTGTATTGGTTTACTAGGTAGGTTTACTGGTTTACTAGGTAGGTTTACTTGTTTACTAGGTAGGTTTATTGGTTTACTAGGTAGGTTTACTGGTTTTCTAGGTAGGTTTACTAGGTAGGATTTCTAGGTAGGTTAACTTGTTTACTAGGTAGGTTTACTAGGTAGGTTTACTTGTTTACTAAGTAGGTTTACTGGTTTACTAGGTAGGTAAACTGGTTTACTAGGTAGGTTTACTTGTTTACTAAGTAGGTTTACTGGTTTACTAGGTAGGTTTACTGGTTTTCTAGGTAGGTTTACTAGGTAGGTTAACTGGTTTACTAGGTAGGTTTACTAGATAGGTTTTCTAGGTAGGTTAACTGGTTTACTAGTAAAGGTGCTAAAAATAATCCTCATCCATTTTGGCCTTTTGAAACTGTTTAATTAAGCGATAAATCATAAATCCATCAGATTGACTTCAAACAAGTTATCACCTCAACACCTAGGTCAGTTCCAATGTGAATCAAGTGGTTTTAGAAAAGATTACAGTTGATCCTACTCAAATTAATTTTGTTTCCAATATAATCTTTGAACATGTTTATTCCATAACTGAAAGACCAACAATGAAATAACCATATTCTGCACACTGATGAATATAAATGTAAATGGAATAAATCCAGGATTTCACATTGGGGTTGCAACCCTTGGATTTGGTATTCTCCACCCAACCCCTTTATCTGCTATACTCCTCCAACCCCAACCACTGGATCTGCTATACTCACCCACCCCAACCCCTGGATCTACTATACTCCTCCAACTCCAACCCCTGGATCTGCTCTACTCCCTCAACCCAATCCCTGGATCAGCTATACTCCCCCAACACCAACCCCTGTATCTGCTATACTCCCCAACCACAACCCTTGGATCTGCTATATTCCCCAACCCCAACCCCTGTATCTGCTATACTCACCAACCCCAACCCCTGGATCTGCTATACTCCCCCACCTCAACCCCTGTATCTGCTATACTTCCCAACCCCAACCCCTGGATCTGCTATACTCCCCAACCCCAACCCCTGTATCTGCTATACTCCCCAACACCAACCCCTGTATCTGCTATACTCCCCAACCCCAACCCCTGGATCTGCTATACTCCCTAACACCAACCCCTGGATCTGCTATACTCCCCAACCCCAACCCCTGGATCTGCTATACTCCCCAACCCCAACCCCTGTATCTGCTATACTCCCCAACCACAACCCTTGGATCTGCTATATTCCCCAACCCCAACCCCTGTATCTGCTATGCTCCCCAACCCCAACCCCTGGATCTGCTATCCTCCTCCAACCCCAACCCCTGGATCTGCTATACTCCCCCACCTCAACCCCTGGATCTGCTATACTCCCACACCTTAACCCCTGGATCTGCTACACTCCCCAAACCTAACCCCTGGATCTGCTATACTCCCCAACCACAACCCCTGGATCTGCTTTACCCCCCAACCCCAACCCCTGGATTTGCTATCCTCCACAACTCCAACCCCTGGATCTGCTCTACTCCCCAACCCCAACCCCTGTATCTTCTGTAATCCCAAACCCCAACCCCTGTATCTGCTATACTCCCCAACTCCAACTCATGGATCATCTATACTCCCTCAACCAAATCCCTGGATCAGCTATACTCCCCCAACCCCAACCCCTGGATCTGCTATACTCCCCAACTACAACCCTTGGAGATCTGCTATATTCCCCAACCCCAACCCCTGTATCTGCTTTACTCCCCAACACCAACCCCTGTATCTGCTATACTCCCCCAGCCCCAACCCCTGGATCTGCTATACTCCCCCACCTCAACTCATGGATCATCTATACTCCCTCAACCAAATCCCTGGATCAGCTATACTCCCCCAACCCCAACCCCTGGATCTGCTATACTCCCCAACCACAACCCTTGGAGATCTGCTATATTCCCCAACCCCAACCCCTGTATCTGCTTTACTCCCCAACACCAACCCCTGTATCTGCTATACTCCCCCAGCCCCAACCCCTGGATCTGCTATACTCCCCCACCTCAACCCCTTGATCTGCTTTACTCGCACACATTAACCCCTGGATCTGCTACACTCCCCAAACCTAACCCCTGGATCTGCTATACTCCCCAACCACAACCCCTGGATCTGCTATACTCCCCAATCCCAACCCCTGGATCTTCTATACTCCCCAACCCCAACCCCTGTATCTGCTATACTCCCCCACCCCAACCCCTGGATCTGCTATACTCCCCAACTCCAACCCCTGGATCTTCTATACTCCCCAACTCCAACCCCTGTATCTGCTATACTCCCCAACCACAACCCCTGGATCTGCTATACTCCCCAACCCCAACCCCTGGATCTTCTATACTCCCCAACCCAACCCCTGTATCTGCTATCCTCCCCAACTCCAACCCCTGGATCTGCTCTACTCCCCAACTCCAACCCCTGGATCTTCTATACTCCCCAACCCCAACCCCTGTATCTGCTCTACTCCCCAACTCCAACCCCTGGATCTGCTATACTCCCCAACACCAACCCCTGGATCTGCTATACTCCCCAACCCCAACCCCTGGATCTGCTATACTCCCCAACCCCAACCCCTGGATCTGCTATACTCCCCCAACCCCAACCCCTGTATCTGCTATACTCCCCAACTCCAACCCCTGTATCTGCTATACTCCCCCAACCCCAACCCCTGTATCTGCTATACTCCCCCAACCCCAACCCCTGTATCTGCTATACTCCCCAACCCCAACCCCTGTATCTGCTATACTCCCCCAACCCCAACCCCTGTATCTGCTATACTCCCCCAACCCCAACCCCTGTATCTGCTATACTCCCCCAACCCCAACCCCTGTATCTGCTATACTCCCCAACTCCAACCCCTGGATCTGCTCTACTCACCCATCCCAACCCCTGGATCTCCTATACTCCCTCAACCCAATCCCTGGATCAGCTATACTCCCCCAACCCCAACCCCTGGATCTGCTATACTCCCCAACCACAACCCTTGGATCTGCTATACTCCCCAATCATCTTCTGTCTTAATTGTTATCATAATATTTAACTAGATCATATCTATGCTTCATACTTATATGAATATTTATTTTAGGGATGGCAACGAGTAGTAAAATTAATACTCGAGTACTCGGATGTTCGTTCGATCGAGTACTCGCGTACTCAATTACTCGGAAGAATTGAATATGTGTTCGCGAAGACAAGATTGTGTATACATGTATCGTTAATGGCGTATATTGTGCGTTGGTCATATTATTGGTCATTTTCACCTTCAAAGTAAACTTTCATGATGATATGAAAAGAAAACAAATGTTGTTTCAGGCTTTTAATTTGTTTTATTCGTTTCATTTTATACAAGTATGCACAGCAGAAATGAACAACAATCAGAATTACGAACGAACGAAAATTAATAGCATACATAAAAAAGTGAACGAAATTCAATATGAAGTTCAATTTTTTAGTTGTTTACTCTACAATTTTTTTTTTTTAAATGATAGTTTTTCGTACTGTGTAATTGTTGTTTACCTCATAAATATTCATCATTCCTGATTTAAAATATCAACCAATCAATTGTGATAATCATTGCAAAAATAGTTAAAATATGCCTATTAAGAAATCAATTCTCGTAACGGTCGATACTCTTTCGCTCGTTAGCGTCCATTGTGTTGGGTGAAAGGTCTCTAATTGGTTAACAATAAAATTGTGTAGGTGAAAGTACCGCTATCAAAACTTCGCTAATTGACATCAGTGCTAATTTGAAATAGGGGTCCTTTGTTGACAGTTTGCAACTATCACAACAACTGTCAACTAATTGATTGAGGTCAATTGTATACACAGCGGGGATTAGAGGGACCGTAAATTTTCCTTTGGCAACTAACCAGATCTGATATTTTGTCTGTAAATCATGTATTTGGTGATTTTTAAAGATTTTTTGATTTTTTTCCGAGTACTCGAGTAGTGATTTGGTACTCGAGTACTCGGACGTTCGATCGAGTACTCGAGTACTCGGGTACTCGTTGCCATCCCTAATTTATTTATATCATATTTATATTATTAAAAGGCTATCACTGTTCAAAAACACAAACAAGTTCATGGAATTTTACTGCATCATAGTACCTTTAATCTTCTCAAATGTTAGCAGGTTATGCTGCAACATACTTTTCCAGCTAACATTCTGTTACAGTAACATTGCTTTCCATTAAATTGTTCTGTATCTAGGTCAAAATTACTTAATCGAATAAGCAAATTAGACTAACGGAGTTAGAAAAAGTCATATGAGGGAAGTTTGGTTCCATTTAAATGTCAGACTAATTGTCAGGAGGTATTTTTGCACAATGGCTATTAACTAATTTTTAGTTCTCTGAAATGTATCACCTTTTAGAGGATACTGTGATTGAATCCTTTTATATTATTATCAAATTCCAGATACATGAAGATGACATAAAATAAGGGAGAATATTTTCGTACTTAGCTAAGTATTTATGATCACCATGCTTTGTATGATGATCTGCCTGTGATGTGATCTATGTAACACATTGAAGGTACACTCTGTAAGAATGGGTAATGTAGAGGTTGAGAACACTTGCAAGTTAACGTTGGACTTAAAAGTCTATCACAAAACTTCTCTACCATCTATGAAATGTGTTCCTGCTGTCTCTGTCACACACCTTGAGGTCTAATGATAAGATGTTTGCCTCACCATAGAGGTTGTGGGTTCAAGCCCTACATGTAGAGTAGTCTCATTATAAGGTGTCAGCCTCTCACCACAGAGGTTGTGGGTTCAAGCCATACATGTGGAGAGGTCTTATGATAAGATGTTTGCCTCTTACCATAGAGGTTGTGGGTTCAAGCCCAACACGTGGAGTGGTCTAATGATAAGGTGTCAGCCTCTCACCATAGAGGTTGCGGGTTCAAGCTGTACATGTGGAGTGGTCTAATGATAAGGTGTCAGCCTCTCACCATAGAGGTTGTGGGTTCAAGCTGTACATGTGGAGTGGTCTAATGATAAGGTGTCAGCCTCTCACCATAGAGGTTGCGGGTTCAAGCTGTACATGTGGAGTGGTCTAATGATAAGGTGTCAGCCTCTCACCATAGAGGTTGTGGGTTCAAGCTGTACATGTGGAGTGGTCTAATGATAAGGTGTCAGCCTCTCACCATAAAGGTTGTGGGTTCAAGCTGTACATGTGGAGTGGTCTAATGATAAGGTGTCAGCCTCTCACCATAGAGGTTGTGGGTTCAAGCTGTACATGTGGAGTGGTCTAATGATAAGGTGTCAGCCTCTCACCAAAGAGGTTGCGGGTTCAAGCTGTACATGTGGAGTGGTCTAATGATAAGGTGTCAGCCTCTCACCATAGAGGTTGTGGGTTCAAGCTGTACATGTGGAGTGGTCTAATGATAAGGTGTCAGCCTCTCACCACAGAGGTTGTGGGTTCAAGCTGTACATGTGGAGAGGTCTAATGATAAGGTGTCTGCTTCTCACCACAAAGGTTGTGGGTTCAAGCTGTACATGTGGAGTGGTCTTATGATAAGGTGTCAGCCTCTCACTATAGAGGTTGTGGGTTCAAGCCCTACATGTGGAGTGGTCTAATAATAAGGTGTCTGCCTCTCACCATAGAGGTTATGGGTTCAAGCTGTTCATGTGGAGTGGTCTAATAATAAGGTGTCTGCCTCTCATCATAGGCAGAGGTCTCTTTAAAACACACAACCTTCACAGTTTTCTACTAAGAATGATTCATAACATTGTTAAATATCTTGGTACAAAAAATTAGATTACTCTTAAGTGTTTAACATTTGGTAACTCTATTTCTATGTAGGACTCAATATCGAGGCCACCTTCCATTCCTTTTGAAATGTGATTTATTTTAATTTTTTCCCTGCTTATGATCTAAAATGCTGCAATTATTGTGAGTGTTGCTTTCTCCAGTTGGTATTCTTTTCATTCTTACAAGAATAATGCCCAACAACTATGACACATTAACTAATAGAAACGTGTTTAATCATTTTTTTTCAGTGGTAAAATAATCAGGAACAATTAAATGTCATCAGATCAATAAAGAAATAAACGGAAGCATTGTTTACATGCCAGTAATCCTGGGAATTAGTTGTAATATTCATGGCAACAGGTTGTACAGAGATTTTCCATACCAACACAATTTATACTGCTTTAAATTGTTATAAGATATAAGGACATCCTCATAGACTTTTCACTTACTTTCAAGTGTGTGCATTGCTTTAACAAGATTTCTTTTATTGATCAATGGACAAATGTAATTAACAGGTTGATATCAATAAGGAATTTCATTAAAGCCCCACAAAGTGACTGCCACAAGTCATTACATGGACATTGTGATTTTAACAGTAAAAACCATATTACTGTATACTGTTTTCATTAGACATAAAAGGAATACCTAATCATCAGGGATATTTCCCTTTAACACTTTAATGAAAGGTCATCCCCATTGCCGGGGGTAGGGCAAGTGTCACAAGATCATGCAGGGTGGGTGGACAAGTATCACAAGATCATGCAGGGTGGGTGAGCAAGTGTCAAAAGATCATGCAGGGTGGGTGGGCAAGTGTCACAAGATCATGCAGGGTGGGAGGACAAGTGTCACAAGATCATGCAGGGTGGGTGGGCAAGTGTCACAAGATCATGCAGGGTGGGTGGGCAAGTGTCAAAAGATCATGCAGGGTGGGTGGGCAAGTGTCAAAAGATCATGCAAGGTGGGTGGGCAAGTGTCACAAGATAATGCAGGGTGGGTGGACAATTGTCAAAAGATCATGCAGAATGGGTGGGCAAGTATCACAAGGTCATGGCAAGCATCACAAGATCATGCAGGGTGGGTGGGCAAGTGTCACAAGATCATGCAGGGTGGGTGGGCAAGTGTCAAAAGATCATGCAGGGTGGGTGGGCAAGTGTCACAAGATCATGCAGGGTGGGTGGGCAAGTGTCACAAGATCATGCAGGGTGGGTGGGCAAGTGTCACAAGATCTTGCATGTGGGTGGGCAAGTGTCACAATATCATGCAGGGTGGGTGGGCAAGTGTCAAAAGATCATGCAGTGTGGGTGGGCAAGTGTCACAAGATCTTGCATGTGGGTGGGCAAGTGTCACAAGGTCATGCAGGGGTAGGTGGGCAAGTGTCACAAGGTCATGTAGGGTGATTGGGCAAGTGTAACATTAGGTCATGCAGGGTGGGTGGGTAAGTGTCACAAGATCATGCAGGGTGGGTGGGCAAGTGTCACAAGATCATGCAGGGTGGGAGGGCAAGTGTCACAAGATTATGCAGGGTGGGAGAGCATGTGTCACAAGGTCATGGCAAGCATCACAAGATCATGCAGGGTGGGTTGGCAAGTGCCACAAGGTCATGCAGGGTGGGTGGGCAAGTGCCACAAGGTCATGCACATCAGATGGGTGGGCAAGTGTCACAAGATCATGCAGGGTGTGTGGGCAAGTGTCACAAGACCATGCAGGGTGGGAGGGCAACTGTCAAATTAGATCATGCAGGGTGGGTGGGCAAGTGTCACAAGATCATGCAGGGTGGGAGGGGAAGTGTCACATTAGATCATGCAGGGTGGGTGGGCAAGTTTCACAAGATCATGCAGAGTGAGTGGGCAAGTGTCACAAGAGCATGCAGGGTGAGTGGGTAAGTGTCACAAGATCATGCAGGGTGGGAGGGCAAGTGTCACATTAGATCATGCAGCATGGGTGGGCAAGTATCACAAGATCATGCAGGGTGGGTGGGCAAGTGTCACAAGATCATGCAGGGTGGGTGGGAAAGTGTCACAAGATCATGCAGGGTGGGAGGGCAAGTGTCACATTAGATCATGCAGGGTGGGTGGGCAAGTGTCACACAAGGTCATGATGGTGGGTGGGCAAGTGTCACATTAGATCATGCAGGTGGGTGGGCAAATGTCGCAGGATCATGCATGGGGGTGGGCAAGTGTCACTTTGTCTTGCAGAGGGGGTCAAAGTGTTCAATCAATTTATGATAATCAAAGTTGTATTAGGAGTTTCCCTAAATAACAAATTTAAAAGTTTTGAGACCTTTCCCGCAATAAGGTTTCCACAGATCAAACGTCCAAACTACCTACACTATTTTTTGACAGTGATATCAGAAACAAACAATTTAATGTTTGGCTAAATATTTGAAATGCTCATGAGACTAAAATGTGACCACATGAACTACTAATTAAAAGTAAACAATGACTCTCCCTTATCCAATTTGTAAATTTGGAAATGTTAAAATTTATTACTTGTTTAATTCATTTTTAAACATTGAATCTAAATTTCAATAAAAATGTATTGATCATAAAATAAACATTTACTAGTGTGCTTCACTTGCTAATTGCTTATTTGAATATTTTAAGTACAAACCAAATTATTGAAGGCTTTATTATGTAAAGGTTTAGTAACATTTCACTATTTTATTTATACTGTCAACATTTCAGCATAATTTCACTTAAAACGGAATAAATATTTTCTTAACTAAAGTGCAAACCTTAAATTTTCATAATAAATGAATAGATAGATCATCAGCTTTTCCTATATATATTTAATGGAAAAAAATAAATAATATAAAACAATGACTTATTTGAATAATAAATTATGTTGTTATTAAAAATGAATAATATTTAATATAATGTTTTTAACACATTTTAACCCATAGAATCTTATATTTACATCATAAATCATTAGAAAACTTCTAAAAAAGTCTTAAAAGTCCATTTCTAAATTAAACATGAAATGTTTAGAATGAAAGGATTTTTGTTTAAATCTCTGGCTTTAGACTTAAAGTGCATGTACAAGCCATAGATGTTTTCTTTCAAAGACAGAAATGGCCAATTATCAGTTAATGGATTTTCTTCAATAAATTATTTTTTCCAATATCTTTTTTACAATATTTCCATGTAGGAAAGAAAGTGATTTATGTGACTAAAAATGGAACCATAATAAATATTATGTCTTAATGGATAGAAAATTAGATGTGTTCCTTTAGGTTATTTCTTTAACTTATTTCTGAGTTGAATTAAGTCACATATTTATTTTCATAAAATATACTTTGACTTCAACTAATTGGCCTTTAAATATATTCACAGACATTATACCACACAATTCAGGTATTTTTTCCCAACATATCATTTAACACTTTAAAACATTTTTAAGCCAGTGCCAAAATGTTTCTGAAAGGCTATAGCTATTTTTAAATATTTATAAAACAGTCACTTCTCAATATGCTTTAAGACTAATAAAACCATATATAAGACACAAGATTTGGTTTAAAAAACTGAGGATTCATTCAAGGGTTTCCCTAATTGAAAACAAAATTATCAAATAACTTTTTGCGGGTTACAGCGGTATAAGTAATTAAAACACAGAAATGTAAAAATCTTCAAATAATTTTCTCGGTAATAGGTTTGAAGTATAAATCCTTCAACAAATTACTAACTTTTCTAAGAAAAGGGTTAATTGAATATCATTCTACCTTCTAGACATAATTTGTTTGGCAGAAATACATTTACTGCCTTGCAAGATGATGATGATGGATGATGATGATGATGATGATGATGATGATGATGATGATGATGAAGATCATCATGATGATGATGATACCAATGATGACACTAACAACTATGATAATGTTGATGAGAAAACTTACAGTGCATGATTAAACTGTTTGAAGGAGCTGTAGTTGAATATGCCAAAATGATAAATTTTAAAATCTTCCTGAGAAAAATAAATATCATCATTACATTGTTTTAACAAAACACAAATTCTGTGCACCATGGAACTTGCATTACTCTAGTAAATATAGCATTACTTGTTGCTTAATACACTGTATTTATAATCATAATGATTAAATACATATCAGCTACACCAAAATTATCCTTCACTTGTACCATTCCAAATTAATTTCCTCTTTCATTTAATAACATTCTTCTTATCACAACATTAATGGCTCTTTATCGAATTAAGCACAGCACATCAAGACACATCAATAAGCACAGCAATTTCTCCCATGTTATAATAAATCCACTCTGTAACACTCAACCTTTCAATGAAAACTGGCATCTTGTAAACATCCTATGTTTCTTTTACCAATATATGTTTATAATTATTGAGTAAACAATTATATAGACTAGAAGAGAGCTCAGTGCTGTCCCACTAACAAGAGTTACAAGAATAGCAGGTATCAGACAACAGTGGCTCTGTGGATACCTATGGCATTAGGTCTGTCACCACTGAAGATTATAGTGTTTGTAGAATCTGAATTGTCTGCTACTAGCTCTCTTGGCTGTATTTTTTCACAGACAGCTGGTTATTAGTTTACATATTTGTAAAATATAAGAACTATATAATATATGGTATACAAATAAGCAATGATTGCATGAATTGAGAAATATACACATTTTTTTAATCAACAAATTTCAAAGATGTGCATGACTTAAGTGTGATATTATGCAAATAGTTAGGTCGCAATCATGAACTATCAGTTTTTGCAGCAGGTAATTATAAGTTAAAGGCCACTTCTCTATTGCAGCATGATTAAAGTATCAATATAATAGTAATCATGTGAATTCAAAAGGGTTTTCACATGGGTCACCACGGGTCAAAACTGATGTAAACATAAAAGTAAATGACATTAATTTCTAGATAATTGTTTAGACAGAAAATATATGAAAATATTTCTTAGCCTATAAAAGACTATGCTATTTTCTGCTTCTACTCATGTAAGAACCCTGTTGAAGTCACATGATTCCTCGCCCTGACCTTCAAACTTGCTTACAGTAAAGATCTGACAGCAATCTATTTATATATACATAGTAAATGATTGGGATTTCCAAAATTGCTATCTGTAATACAGCTTATGAAAACTGTTAGTAACCGGATATGTACAACTGAAAGTCTCTTGTTCATTTAGTGTTAATTTCTTTTTTAAAGTGGAACATTTTGCATTTATACACAAATTGACATAAGTGTCATTTAAATGATTGATTTTCAAATACAGCATGATTGACAACAGAACGAGGGAAAGCGTGGTTCAAACATTGTGTGGTTCTTACATTGTGTGGTTCTTACATTGTGTGGTTCATAAATTGTGTGGTTCTTACATTCTGTGGTTCAAACATTGAGTGGTTCAAACATTGTGTGGTTCAAATATTGTGTGGTTCATAAATTGTGTGGTTTTTACATTCTGTGGTTCTTACATTGTGTGGTTCAAACATTGTGTGGTTCTTACATTGTGTGGTTCAAACATTGTGTGGTTCATAAATTGTGTGGTTCTTACATTGTGTGGTTCATAAATTGTGTGGTTCAAACATTGTGTGGTTCATAAATTGTGTGGTTCTTACATTGTATGGTTCAAACATTGTGTGGTTCTTGCAATGTGTGGTTCTTACATCGTGCGGTTCATAAATTGTGTGGTTCTTACAATGTGTGGTTCAAATATTGTGTGGTTCATAAATTGTGTGGTTCTTACATTGTGTGGCTCAAACATTGAGTGGTTCTTACATTGTGTGGTTCAAACATTGTATGGTTCTTACATTGTGTGGTTCTTACATTGTGTGGTTCTTACATTGTGTGGTTCAAACATTGTGTGGTTCTTACATTGTGTGGTTCAAACATTGTGTGGTTCAAACATTGTGTGGTTCTTACATTGTGTGGTTCAAACATTGTGTGGTTCAAACATTGTGTGGTTCTTACATTGTGTGGTTCAAACATTGTGTGGTTCAAACATTGTGTGGTTCTTACATTGTGTGGTTCAAACATTGTGTGGTTCAAACATTGTGTGGTTCAAACATTGTGTGGTTCAAACATTGTGTGGTTCTTACATTGTGTGGTTCTTACATTGTGTGGTTCAAACATTGTGTGGTTCTTACATTGTGTGGTTCAAACATTGTGTGGTTCTTACATTGTGTGGTTCTTACATTGTGTGGTTCAAACATTGTGTGGTTCATAAATTGTGTGGTTCTTACATTGTTTGGTTCACACATTGTGTGGTTCAAACATTGTGTGGTTCATAAATTGTGTGGTTCTTACATTGTATGGTTCAAACATTGTGTGGTTCTTGCAATGTGTGGTTCTTACATCGTGCGGTTCATAAATTGTGTGGTTCTTACAATGTGTGGTTCAAATATTGTGTGGTTCATAAATTGTGTGGTTCTTACATTGTGTGGTTCAAACATTGTGTGGTTCTTACATTGTGTGGTTCAAACATTGTGTGGTTCAAACATTGTATGGTTCTTACATTGTGTGGTTCAAACATTCAAAGCACTGGTTTCAATTGTTCTTCAGTTGTCTGCTCTACTGAGCTATTACGACTTGCAAGCAATTTTGAAATAATCTACCAAACAATAAAGAAATATTGCCTAAACTTCTGTCCACCGCTGTTTACAACTAAGTTAAAGGAGGTCTGTGATTGGCTGATTGAAAGGTTAACTGAAAATGAACTCCATCAGCTGAACCTCAAATCTAAATGGCAGAGCATATATGAGGCTTCAACGCATTGATGTTTTAACTGTAACTAAAGCAGTGACTAATTCAAGCGGCTTTTGTGGTCTTCAGCTTTTACACATACTTATTTGACGCTTGCTGTACATGTTTGTTAATCAACAAACCTTGACCAAATTCATTAAGGTGATCATGCATTTTTTGAGGTAGCTGTTCTTTAAAGGTTTATTTAATGGAATGATTTATTAGCATTTTCTTTGATTTTTACAATTCAAAATCAAAGTACTCAAAGTATGCAGGAACGTTTGGCAAGAAAATGTTCCATTGTATATATATTATGTAAAATGTATAAACTAAAACAAGTAAATGCCACAAAAATTTTACAGTAATTAAACCCAAAGTAATGAGCCTTGTTGGACATGTGTGTTTGTCTCTGGTAACATGTGTGGCAATTTTCTTTTGTATTTTGAACAGTTACTGAGTAACGAAAGGCCCATAATGTTTTTTTGCAGAACACTAGCAACATTGAAAGGCTGCATGTACTCAGTATTTTATTCCAAGAATTCCCAGTTTTGAGGGAAACAATTACTGATAATGATGAAAATGATAAAGGTATCACAATACCGAAACTACAACAAAACTTCTGTTTCTTAGACTTAAAGATACAGCTTACAAGAGTGTCATGAAGCGAACGCCTGTTTTTGAGGTATGGCCAAAGTACTGATTGTGAGGTATGGCCGAGGTACAGGTTGTAAGGTAGGGCCCAGGTACAGATTATGAGAATAAGACCAAGGTACAGGTTGTGAGGTATGGACATGGTACAGATTGTGAGGTATGGCCAAGGTACAGGTTGTGAGGTATGGTCAGGTACAGGTTGAGAGGTATGGTCTGGTACAGGTTGTGAGGTATGGTCAGGTACAGGTTGTGAGGTATGGCCAAGGATCAGATTGTGAGGTATGGCCAAGGTACAGGTTGTGAGGTATGGTCAGGTACAGGTTGTGAGGTATGGTCAGGTACAGGTTGTGAGGTATGGTCTGGTACAGGTTGTGAGGTATGGACAAGATACAGATTGTGAGTTATGGCTAAGGGACAGGTTGTGAGATATGGTCAGGTACAGGTTGTGAGGTATGGTCAGGTACAGGTTGTGAGGTATGGTCAGGTACAGGTTGTGAGGTTTGGTCAGGTACAGGTTGTGAGGTATGGTGAGGTACAGATTGTGAGATATGGCCAAGGTACAGTTTGTGAGGTATGGTCAGGTATAGGTTGTGAGGTATGGTCAGGTACAGGTTGTGAGGTATGACCAAGGTACTGGTTGTGAGGTATGGACAAGGTAGGTACAGATTGTGTGATATAGCCAAGGTACAGGTTGTGAGGTTTGGTCAGGTACAGGTTGAAAGGTATGGTCAGGTACAGGTTGTGAGGTATGGCCCAGATACAGATTGTGAGGTATGGCCAAGGATCAGATTGTGAGGTATAGCCAAGGTACAGGTTGTGAGGTATGGTCAGGTACAGGTTGTGAGGTATGGACAAGATACAGATTGTGAGTTATGGCTACAGGACAGGTTGTGAGATATGGTCAGGTACAGGTTGTGAGATATGGTCAGGTACAGGTTGTGAGATATGGTCAGGTACAGGTTGTGAGGTATGGTCAGGTACAGGTTGTGAGGTATGGTCAGGTACAGGTTGTGAGGTATGGTCAGGTACAGGTTGTGAGGTATGGTCCGGTACAGGTTGTGAGGTATGGTCAGATACAGGTTGTGAGGTATGGTCAGGTACAGGTTGTGAGGTATGGTCCGGTACAGGTTGTGAGGTATGGTCAGGTACAGGTTGTGAGATATGGTCCGGTACAGGTTGTGAGGTATGGTCCGGTACAGGTTGTGAGGTATGGTCAGGTACAGGTTGTGAGATATGGTCAGGTACAGGTTGTGAGGTATGGTCAGGTACAGGTTGTGAGATATGGTCAGGTACAGGTTGTGAGGTATGGTCAGGTACAGGTTGTGAGGTATGGTCAGGTACAGATTGTGAGGTATGGTCCGGTACAGGTTGTGAGGTATGGTCCGGTACAGGTTGTGAGGTATGGTCCGGTACAGGTTGTGAGATATGGTCCGGTACAGGTTGTGAGATATGGTCAGGTACAGGTTGTGAGGTATGGTCAGGTACAGGTTGTGAGATATGGTCAGGTACAGGTTGTGAGGTATGGTCAGGTACAGGTTGTTAGATATGGTCAGGTACAGGTTGTGAGGTATGGTCAGGTACAGGTTGTGAGGTATGGTCAGGTACAGGTTGTGAGGTATGGTCAGGTACAGGTTGTGAGATATGGTCAGGTACAGGTTGTGAGATATGGTCAGGTACAGGTTGTGAGGTATGGTCAGGTACAGGTTGTGAGGTATGGTCCGGTACAGGTTGTGAGGTATGGTCAGGTACAGATTGTGAGGTATGGTCCGGTACAGGTTGTGAGGTATGGTCCGGTACAGGTTGTGAGGTATGGTCAGGTACAGGTTGTGAGGTATGGTCAGGTACAGGTTGTGAGATATGGTCAGGTACAGGTTGTGAGATATGGTCAGGTACAGGTTGTGAGGTATGGTCAGGTACAGGTTGTGAGATATGGTCCGGTACAGGTTGTGAGGTATGGTCAGGTACAGGTTGTGAGGTATGGTCAGGTACAGGTTGTGAGATATGGTCAGGTACAGGTTGTAAGATATGGTCCGGTACAGGTTGTGAGATATGGTCCGGTACAGGTTGTGAGGTATGGTCAGGTACAGATTGTGAGGTATGGTCAGGTACAGGTTGTGAGGTATGGTCAGGTACAGGTTGTGAGGTATGGTCAGGTACAGGTTGTGAGGTATGGTCAGGTACAGGTTGTGAGGTATGGTCAGGTACAGGTTGTGAGGTATGGTCCGGTACAGGTTGTGAGGTATGGTCAGGTACAGGTTGTGAGGTATGGTCAGGTACAGGTTGTGAGGTATGGTCAGGTACAGGTTGTGAGGTATGGTCAGGTACAGGTTGTGAGGTATGGTCAGGTACAGGTTGTGAGGTATGGTCAGGTACAGGTTGTGAGGTATGGTCCGGTACAGGTTGTGAGGTATGGTCAGGTACAGGTTGTGAGATATGGTCCGGTACAGCTTGTGAGGTATGGTCAGGTACAGGTTGTGAGGTATGGTCAGGTACAGGTTGTGAGGTATGGTCAGGTACAGGTTGTGAGATATGGTCCGGTACAGGTTGTGAGGTATGGTCAGGTACAGGTTGTGAGATATGGTCAGGTACAGGTTGTGAGGTATGGTCCTGTACATGTTGTGAGGTATGGTCAGGTACAGGTTGTGAGATATGGTCCGGTACAGGTTGTGAGGTATGGTCAGGTACAGGTTGTGAGGTATGGCCAAGGATCAGATTGTGAGGTATGGCCAAGGATCAGATTGTGAGATATGGTCCTGTACAGGTTGTGAGGTATGGTCCTGTACAGGTTGTGAGATATGGTCAGGTACAGGTTGTGAGGTATGGTCAGGTACAGGTTGTGAGATATGGTCCGGTACAGGTTGTGAGGTATGGTCAGGTACAGGTTGTGAGATATGGTCCGGTACAGGTTGTGAGGTATGGTCAGGTACAGGTTGTGAGGTATGGTCAGGTACAGGTTGTGAGGTATGGCCAAGGATCAGATTGTGAGGTATGGCCAAGGATCAGATTGTGAGATATGGTCCTGTACAGGTTGTGAGATATGGTCAGGTACAGGTTGTGAGGTATGGTCAGGTACAGGTTGTGAGGTATGGTCAGGTACAGGTTGTGAGGTATGGTCAGGTACAGGTTGTGAGGTATGGTCAGGTACAGGTTGTGAGGTATGGCCAAGGTACTGATTGTAAAAAACTAAGAAGATGAAAGGTAAACCACAAAGTTGTAACAAGGGATGATATGGTTGCTGTACTTCACCCATCACTTGTTGAGGTCCTCATAGTTGATATATTCAGATACCTTCTTATTAATGAATGGTCACAGCTTATTGCCAATGACTTTCAAACAAGTTAATCTTCAAATATATTTTACCAGGGCCTCAAAAAGTTTTCCACAATTATGTTCATGGAACTTGTGTATCCAACAGTGAAAACTACATATACACTGATTTCATTAGATATAGAAGGACACCCACCCTTACAGATCTTTCCTTTTTAACATTTGAAATTTAGAAAAAAAAACATCTGATAAAGTATTGTAAAACTGTTGTACAGAGACAATCCATTTGCCGTTTGTCATCTTTATGATCCTATTTTACAGATTTAGATTCTTCTGTTGTCAAATAATTCCACAACTAAAATCAAAGACATCATATATGGCTTATTGCATTTGTAACACTCAGTTCCTTCAACCAATATGTGTGTCTCCGAAAACAAATCATTTGATGAATGTTCTTCTGCAGAATTAAGAATAAGAAGACAGGGATCTGTCTTGTTTATATGGCTTAATATGTCCTCAAGCTTAAATGTGCATATAAATGCAAATCCCCACTGGAGTAAATTTAACATCAATATTTCATGTCATATAAACATAAATATAGATTGGAAGGTGGAGGTATTTCAATTTTAACAGTTAATAAGATTAACAATATCAAAAGGAAATTGTTACAAACACAAAATTATTTATTCAACTTTTTGATGAAGCTCTTTGGCAAGCTGTTAGAACACCTGATGGCGCCAATGCCAACACGCCACTGTTGTAGCACTTGTTGGCCCCAATGCCAACAGGCCACTGTTGGAGCACCTGTTGGCGCCAATGCCAGCAAACCACTGTTGGAGCACCTGATGGCCCAGATGCCAACACGCCACTGTTGGAGCACCTGATGGTGCCATGCCAACATGCCACTGTTGGCCCTAATGCCAGTAAGCCACTGTTGGAGCACCTGATGGCGCCTATGCCAACGCACCACTTTTGGAGCACCTGATGGCGACAATGCCAACACGCAGCTGTTGGAGCACCTGATGGCGCCAATGCAAACACGCCACTGTTGGAGCACCTGATGGTGCCAATGCCAACACGGAGCACCTGATGGTGCCAATGCCAACATGGAGCACCTAATGGCACAAATGCCAACAAGGAGCACCTAATGACGCCAATCCCAACACTCCACTGTTGGAGCACCTGATGGCGCCAATGCCAAGAAGGAGCTCCTGATGGTGCCAATGCCAACACCACTCCACTGTTGGAGCACCTGATGGCGCCAATGCCAACACTCCACTGTGGGAGCACCTGATGGCGCCAATGCCAACACTCCACTGTGAGAGCAACTGATGGCGCCAATGCCAACACTCCACTTTCTTCAGTGGAAAAGGGACATAACTCTATACTTAAGAGGGATGTTCTAAAACAAACAGGATTGTTTTCATATAAAAAATATTGTTTAATATCATACATAAAATTATACAGCATGGAACAACATTAACTGCTTCTATGACATCAAATGAGTGCTTTTCAAAATACCCCATCACACTGAATACACCACTGATGGGGATGAATCCATTGATGCCGGAATACATTCTTATACTGCTCACAATCACACACTTTGATTATTTGAGATGTTGCCATGTGGAGGTCTGTCAGAGAAACAAATCCATTTCCTTTCAATTGAGTCTTGATTGTCTTGATGATGCCAAAATGAAAAGGTGAAAAATTCTGATCTCTAAAGGTTTTGTCTCTGCAGTATGGGATGATGGATTGCCCATATGCAAGATTCTCGAGAAGAATCCCAAGCCTCATCTTCTGCAAGGCCTGCACACGGTCCCAGAGGAGTACCTGTTCAGGTAAAGTAGACATTTTCAACCCTCTCAATCGATAATATGGGTGGCAAGAAACGATTCATTATAGGTAGATAAATGTAACGTATCACATATTTTTTAACATTTGATTACTTTTTATGTAATTAAGCAGTACATAAAGTTCTAAATACATAGTTATTTAATACTTTTTAATGTGCTTAAATATATGCATAATGAAATATTTGAACAAAGTTATATCAAAACTTCTAGAATTTGAAGTAAATTAATACTAATTATCAAGTACAAAAAAACTGTCATACCTTGCTAACCTTATCTGCATTTATGGTCATACTGCTTGGGACTGTGTGGCTAAGCATCATACGGTGATTGTGTGCAAACATGTTTAACATATTCCTTCTGCGACACATGGACACATGGGCTTTCTTGGGAGGTTTGACACGCTACCTTTCCACATGGCTGTCTCTGATTTCATTTGGGGTCGTATAGTCAAAGCCATGTCTTGTTGGTCGTTATTATTTTATTCACGAATGCACACTTCCTCCCACCATGAACCTGCAAGCAATATTTATTTAAAATTTAACCTATTTTTTTTTAAATGTTAAAATCCTTAGCCTAAGCAAGTAAGTTCATTAAGTTATTTTCGATTATAATTATTCGAGTCTATGTTTTTTTAAGAAATCCATACTGTATCATAGCAAATCTTTTTTTATGTCACATTGTTAATGCACACACCGTTGAGATTTGAAGATCCTCCGTGAGTTGTTCCATAGCCAACACGGAACATGTCTGATAGGGTCCTGACCTTAAACTGTCAGTTCTTCACTAAAACTGGGACTGAGGTCACCAACGTTGCACAGTTTCTTCTTTCTTCCGCTACCCTCGTCATCCTCAAGGCTGTTTTACTAGTTCTGATTATGAAACTTGCTTCTTTACCATGTTCTAATGTTCATATAACATCAAACTTGAACATGATGACAAAAGAACTTCACCTGACATTTAAGTGGTTTCCCCTATTAATTTGAGCTATAGTTTGAAGGATGCACATAACCATGGTATTAAAAGGGGACTTTAAGATAATGAGGACATTCGGCATTTACATGAAATATCAGTAAAAAAGATATATATATGGTTACAATTAGCAACTCAATATTTTTATGAGCGCCCAAGGCCAGGTAATTTTTGGTCATCCCTTGTATTAAAGCCAGAATTATGGGCCATATTTCCATGATACTGGAGCCTGGAGCTGGCAAAGGTGACACCATCTTTCCCTATATAATTGATATTTGATCAGAATCAGCTGCGTTCTCACTAATGTTAAGTATGATATTTCTGATGTTGTAAACGACCGATCATTGACCAGGTAATAAGCTCTGAATTATTTATGGATCTCAAGGAGTATGACTTTCCCAGGATGGCATGGGAACCCTGAGACTTATCCCCACAAAAACCATGTTTGTGCAATCAGAAGATTTCGTAAAATGGAACAAGAGGTGGATAGGCGTCCAGATGGACAATTTAAGTGTAGTTCTAGATATTATGAAATTTTAACACACATTGAATTTACAGATTATATTTGGCCATGACCCCGACTTTAAAACTGTGAGCATGGGTGTTTTACACAACATATCATTATGATTAGAGTACCTGACTTATGCCATATATAATTTCAAATTCCAAAGATGCATGCTCAAGTAAGACTAACCATTTCACCAAATGAAATGGTTGACGCCCACCAAACCAGTGAATGTAAACAGAAAATACCCATAAAAGTACATTATGACATATTTCAGCATTGTTGATGTTTTTTTGTTTTGATTTTTTTCTGTTATAAATCTGATGATTGGTATAATCTTATAGTAATTTAAAACTACATGATTATAAAGATTTGAAGCAGTGTTTTCCTGCAGATAAATTCTTACAATTTCCGTTTCATTACCACCCACACAAATTTATAGAACTAAACAAAAATAATTATTATCATAAAGTAAAAAAGTTTCCAAAGCATATTTCCCATGGAGGTATATATAATTATGGATTAGCTTGCAATTGAGAAGAAAATGTGGAAAACAATATTTCCCAATGGATAAACTATGTATAATTATTCAAAGCAAGTTCCAAGCACAATGGCTAGAAGGTACAAACTGTGTAATAATTGTCTAGAAAAAGATAATCCATTATTCTAGGGAGATATTTGTGGCTAAATATTATGACGCAAAACTCTATTTCATGACTTTGAAAGGAATTTCTTGTTTAACTGATGAAATTCTGCCATTAATTGCGCAGAGTATGCAATAATGTTTATCACTTCTTAAAGAACACCTATTTTCAAGAAAACATGCAGAGATAAATTTTGTATACAAAAAATGATTTTCTGCTTATATCCCTCTCATCAGATCAGTTTTAAGAGGTTTATGTGTCACCTGCGAAGCATTCCTAGTAATAACTGACATATAAGGATAATTTTGCCCATCATCTGCGTTGGAGTCTCACTTTCATTTCCGCTCATTTACGTTTGAACACCATGGTGAAGAGTCTTCAAATTTAAGCAGATTGGTAATGGTCAGTAGATGACCCTTTTAGATCTGGTGTCAAAGGTCAGGGTCTGGTAAAGCTTCATTAGAATGAAAGCTCTGAAAACGTTTAAAATTTGTAGGCATGAAAAGCAGGATTTAACCTTCTGCTCACTGGCAATAACTGTAACTGATAAGTGCCTATCATTACCTTAGAATAGGTAATGTAAATTGATGAACTTAATACAATTAGCTAGTTTCATAAAAGTAACTGATTTAAGCAGATTGGTAATGGTCAGTAGATGACCCTTTTAGATCTGGTGTCAAAGGTCAGGGTCTGGTAAACCTTCATTAGAATGAAAGCAGCAGATTGGTAATGGTCAGTAGATGACCCTTTTAGATCTGGTGTCAAAGGTCAGGGTCTGGTAAACCTTCATTAGAATGAAAGCTCTGAAAACTTTAAAATTTGTAGGCATGAAAAGCAGGATTTAACCTTCTGCTCACTGGCAATAACTGTAACTGATAAGTGCCTATCATTACCTTAGAATAGGTAATGTAAATTGATGAACTTAATACAATTAGCTAGTTTCATAAAAGTAACTGATAAACATATATATATATATACTAGAATTTATGAACATTGCTTTCATCGCTCAAGTTTATTGCTAGTGTAAAGTTAATTTAATGAAACCTGATATTGGGAGAGGAATTGTTTTGACTATTTGTTGTACGAAAACTAAGGCAGGGTCTTTAAGTCAACAAATTTCTATTTTCTGCATATATATTTTTAATTATCATTTCCCCTCAGTTCCCTACTAAGATAAATTTAAGATTCTTCACGCTTGTTTTACATTTATGTTGCAATTATGAACATATTCATATAAAGTGGTCTTTTACTTTGCACTAATTTACACCAAATAAGGCAATTTATGGCCCATTTTGTAACCCCAGTGGATTACTTCTTTTAACATGTCATGTGAGGATACCTGATTTCCATTTGTAGTACTAAAGTCTGACGGCCTGTGGCCTATAGAATTATAAAATTTAAGGGCACGCTCAACAGTGGTTACATCGAATTCATGGAATTCTAGTTTCTGTTTAGTGTTCTTACCACATTTTAAACTGGTCAATAAACACCAAGCATGAAATAGGTTGAAGGTTTTATACATGCAACAAATCTCTCTCAATTATTCAAGAATCTTGCATCATTGCAAATTTTTACGCCAAGGTAATTTTGAGATAAATAACATTCACTCATTGAATCATCAAACCAATGTGGTGAAAATTTATGTTGGCAATGAATCAGTCCTGTTATGTAGTGAGTATTTCTGCTGGCAATGAAGCTGTCAGTCATAATGTGGTGAGTATTTCTGCTGGCAATGAAGCTGTCAGTCATAATGTGGTGAGTATTTCTGCTGGCAATGAAGCTGTCACATAATGTAGTGAGTATTTCTGCTGGCAATGAAGCTGTCACATAATGTGGTGAGTATTTCTGCTGGCAATGAAGCTGGCACATAATGTAGTGAGTATTTCTGCTGGCAATGAAGCTGTCACATAATGTAGTGAGTATTTCTGCTGGCAATGAAACTGTCACACAATGTAGTGAATATTTGTGCTGGCAATGAAGCTGTCACATAATGTAGTGAGTATTTCTGCTGGCAATGAAGCTGTCACATAATGTAGTGAGTATTTCTGCTGGCAATGAAGCTGTCACATAATGTGGTGAGTATTTCTGCTGGCAATGAAGCTGTCACATAATGTGGTGAATATTTGTGCTGGCAATGAAGCTGTCACATAATGTGGTGAATATTTGTGCTGGCAATGAAGCAGTCACATAATGTGGTTAATATTTGTGATGTGAATGAAGCAGTCACATAATGTGGTGAATATTTGTGCTGTGAACGAAGCAGTCACATAATGTGGTGAATATTTGTGCTGGCAATGAAGCTGTCACATAATGTGGTGAATATTTGTGCTGGCAATGAAGCTGTCACATAATGTGGTGAATATTTGTGCTGGCAATGAAGCTGTCACATAATGTAGTGAGTATTTCTGCTGGCAATGAAGCTGTCACATAATGTGGTGAGTATTTCTGCTGACAATGAAGCTGTCACATAATGTGGTGAATATTTGTGCTGGCAATGAAGCTGTCACATAATGTGGTGAATATTTGTGCTGGCAATGAAGCAGTCACATAATGTGGTTAATATTTGTGCTGTGAATGAAGCAGTCACATAATGTGGTTAATATTTGTGCTGGCAATGAAGCTGTCACATAATGTGGTGAATATTTGTGCTGGCAATGAAGCTGTCACATAATGTGGTGAATATTTGTGCTGGCAATGAAGCTGTCACATAAAGTGGTGAATATTTGTGCTGGCAATGAAGCAGTCACATAATGTGGTGAATATTTGTGCTGACAATGAAAGCAGTCACATAATGTGGTGAATATTTGTGCTGGCAATGAAGCTGTCACAAAGTGTGGTGAATATGTGTGCTGGTAATGAAGCAGTCACATAATGTGGTGAATATTTGTGCAGGCAATATTTACACCTCAACTTCCATTCCTTAAATGAACTGCCTTTCGGCAATTGCGTTTATCAATCGATGAATGCAACATCTTCGGATATGTTCGGATTGCAATTCATCGCATAACAGTATACATGAAAACTATTGATCTTGTTATTGTTTGCATTGTGTCAGCAGGTCCCGTAAAATATAAATCAACATTTTAGAAAGTGTTAATTTATTATATGTTTAATGTACTCTTGCAGTAAGTGTTTCAATTTTACGTTTAAAAGTGATTTCAAGTGGTTGATCTTTTCCCGCGTTATTGTGACGTCATTTGAAAAAAAAAAACGTTTCCGGTTACAGTCGGATCGTTCTATTTACAGAATGGGTAAGAAAGGATTACTGAAAGGTTTTCTTTAATGAAATGAAGTATTTTTTCAACAATTCTTCGGACTCCACACACTTTGACCAGCCCAATTGCGTTCATACCCCGATAATGACATCAACCCTGCAATTCATTCCTTAAATGAAGCTGTCACATAATATTTGTGCTGGCAATGAAAGCAGTCACATAATGTGGTCAATAATTGTGCTGGCAATGAAAGCAGTCACATAATGTGGTCAATAATTGTGCTGGCAATGAAAGCAGTCACATAATGTGGTCAATATTTGTGCTGGCAATGAAAGCAGTCACATAACATGGTCAATAATTGTGCTGGCAATGAAAGCAGTCACATAATGTGGTCAATATTTGTGCTGGCAATGAAAGCAGTCACATAATGTGGTCAATATTTGTGCTGGCAATGAAAGCAGTCACATAATGTGGTCAATATTTGTGCTGGCAATGAAAGCAGTCACATAATGTGGTCAATAATTGTGCTGGCAATGAAAGCAGTCACATAATGTGGTCAATATTTGTGCTGGCAATGAAAGCAGTCACATAATGTGGTCAATATTTGTGCTGGCAATGAAAGCAGTCACATAATGTGGTCAATAATTGTGCTGGCAATGAAAGCAGTCACATAACATGGTGAATAGTTGTGCTGTGAATGAAGCATATTTGTGGTGAATATTATAGCAGAGTAATGTGGTCATATCAAATAGCAACAAAAGGCAAAATCAAAGCTTCAAGGAACTTGCAAATCAAATGTTATGATGCCTAAAAAAAAATAATACAAGTAGTTGTGTATGATCCTATCTTTCACAGGTTCTCCACACCATGAGATCCTTTTCAACACAAGTGTGAAGAAGAGGATCTGCTTTTTTCATACAAAACAGTCACATTTCCTGTGAATTGAAAGTGATTGCGATATTCTTCAGACATACAACTGTTACATTTAGAATTAATAAGATCCTATTCTTCACATATGTGTGAAGAATTTGATCTGTGAAACATGGAACACAGATGTGAAGAATATGATCTGTGAATCATGGAACACAGGTGTGAAGAATTTGATCTGTGAATCATGAAACACAGGTGTGAAGAGTGTGATCTGTGAAACATGGAACACAGGTGTGAATAATCTGATATGTGAAACTTCACAAGTGTGAAGAATTTGATCTGTGAATCATGGAACACAGATGTGAAGAATTTGATCTCTGAAACATGGAACACAGGTGTGAATAATGTGATCTCTGAAACATGGAACATAGGTGTGAAGAATGGGATCTGTGAATCATGGAACATAAGTGTGAAGAATTTGATCTGTGAATCATGGAACACAGGTGTGAAGAATTAGATCTGTGAAATATGGAACACAAGTGTGTAGAATTTGATCAGTGAATCATGGAACACAGGTGTGAAGAAATTTGATCTGTGAATCATGGAACTCAGATGTGAAGAATTTGATTTGTGAATCATGGAACACCGGTGTGAAGAATGTGATCTGTGAATCATGGAACACAAGTGTGAAGAATGTGATTTGTGAATCATGGAACACAGGTGTGAAGAATTTGATCTGTGAAACATGGAACATATGTGTGAAGAACGTAATATGTAAAAATGGAACACAGGTGTGAAGAGTGTGATCTGTGAAACATGGAACACAGGTGTAAAGAGTGATCTGTGAATAATGGAACACAGGTGTGAAGAATGTGATCTGTGAAACATGAAACCTAGGTGTAAAGAATGGGATCTCTGAAACATGGAACACAGATGTGAAGAATGTGATCTGTGAAACATGAAACCTAGGTGTAAAGAGTGATCTGTGAATCATGGAACACAGGTGTGAAGAACGTGATCTGTGAAACATGAAACCTAGGTGTAAAGAGTGATCTCTGAAACATGGAACACAGATGTGAAGAATGTGATCTGTGAAACATGAAACCAAGGTGTAAAGAATGGGATCTCTGAAACATGGAACACATGTGTGAAGAATTTGATCTCTGAAACATGAAACACATGTGTGAAGAATTTGATCTGTGAAACATGGAACACATGTGTGAAAAATTTGATCTGTGAATCATGGAATACAGGTGTGAAGAATGTGGTCTATGAAACATGGAACACAGGTATGAAGAATTTGATCTGTGAAACATGGAACACAGGTGTGAAGAATTTGACCTGTGAAACATGGAACACAGGTGTGAAGAATGTGATCTGTGAAACATGGAACACAGGTGTGAAGAATTTGATCTGTGAAACATGGAACACAGGTGTACAGAATTTGATCTGTGAAACATGGAACACAGGTGTACAGAATTTGATCTGTAAAACATGGAACACAGGTGTACAGAATTTGATCTGTGAAACATGGAACACAGGTGTACAGAATTTGATCTGTGAAACATGGAACACAGGTGTACAGAACACAGGTGTACAGAATTTGATCTGTGAAACATGGAACACAGGTGTACAGAATTTGATCTGTGAAACATGGAACACAGGTGTGAAGAATTTGATCTGTGAAACATGGAACACAGGTGTACAGAATTTGATCTGTGAAACATGGAACACAGGTAATTTTACTAACTGCTTTTATCAGGTTTTCAGAAAGTGTGCTTTTAAGATAATGGGCATCTAACATTGACGTCTACATGTTTGAAAGTCATTGGCAATAAACTGTGACAAATTGATAAATAAAAAGATATCTGAATACATCAAGTATAAATGCCTTAAATATTTGAATAAGGGATGCATGAAATACAGTATTTCCACAAGACTGTTCTCATTTCTTGAGTAACACTTCTGCCACTCTACCTTCAACCAACCTATAAACCTTTTCTCGGACTGCCTTGTCCCAAAAATTTAATATGTAATCAGTAATATATACACCTCATTAACAATGGTAACTGACAAAACCTAATGATTGGAACTAATTATTATGGTTCAAGAATCAATGTTAAATTATCCAAAACCACAGAAGTACCAACGGGAATTACTACACCTATGTAATATATTCAATATGACCAGTATAAAAATGTTCTTAACCAACCTTACAATATATCAGTGAAACCCACAGTTCTAATTGTATGCTTGCATACTGGGAATCAAACCATTCACCCTGTAATGTCTGTATTGCAATGATGCAGGCTTACAGAGGCCAATTAGAAACCCCACGGGTGTCCAAACCTGAGAACTAAGAAGCAGTAGAGCAAAGCTGCACTTTAATTCTCCTAGTCACCAATAGTTAAGAATCTACTGAAACAGTACAAAAAGAAACTCCAAAGTTTCCCTATATTATAAATCAAATGTGAGGCTTTTTCATTGGCATGGAAACACAAACTGACCCTTCCTAAGCCTTTCGGTGTTTTAACATCACATGAACAAAACAGAATGTTCCATTGTAACAACTCTCTTGGATGAACCTAATATATACAAATTACATTATAGAGTAGAGATGTCAGCTCCATAAGTCTTGAGAAAAACAGTAAACCATAAAAATTATACCTTTTTTCGTATCAATTTATGATTTACCAGCTAACTTTAGCCATTTAATACTGAAACTACAATGTTATCCCTAATTACACGAAATCATTCTACAGAAGTAAAAGCATAATGGCGAAAGCTGTAAATTTTCAAATATTTTACAACATTCACTACACAGATGCCCATTTTCTATGAAAAAGCAGAATGGTAATACAATGGGCTGGTAGAAAGTAAATAGAAGCTTTATTATACACAGTTGGAAGAATTCATAACATGGAAATATATGGGCAGATTTGAGAATTAATTTAAAAGTATTTTTTAAGAAATGAAATCAAAAAGCAGCAATTAAAATTCTCAAAGATATGGATTGGACAAACTCTAATTGTCAAGAACTATCAGATAAGGGGAGATAACTGAAAACAAATGCAGGACAGGGATATGGTTATTTGGAAATGCACTTCCTCTCATTGCCATCTATCTATATACCAAGTTTTATTTCAATCCCATCAGTTAGTCAAGCACCAATTATAAAAAATGGTTAAGGGGAGACAACTTAATAAAAAATATACATGGGAGGATTGTGAAATATATTTGATTACTGTTTAATGAAGATACAACATAAACTTCCATGAAAAATGTAAGCTACTGAAATTAAAAAAAAATATGGATTCGAAGCGTTACCTTGAACAAATTGGCTATAGCATTAAATCCGCTTCCTTGAAACCCTCAAAAGATTTGTAGTCGTGTATTTAATTTCTGCCTAATGAAAATACAGTATAAACTCCTGTAAAAAAATGTTAGCTACCGAAAAAAAAAAAAAAAAAAAAAATGCTTCTGGATGGATTCGAACCACTAACTAAGTACAAAACCCTCCTGCAATTAACAACATGGACTAGAGCATTAGAATTGAAGAGTTTAAATTGAAAGTTTTCATTAGGGGTGTGCTACCTTAATAAACATAATAGGTTTACAGTGCTTGTGCACTGCACTTCCTCTTTAATTGCACTCTATCTTTATACATTTTTTTTCATTCCCAGTAGAAGTTTTAAAGTAATTGCATGAACAAGCAACAAGTGGTAAAAAAAATGGTAAAGGGGAGATATTAACTTAATTAGTTTGCATGACAGGATTCTGGTTCTTATGCACTGCACCTCCTCTCATTGTCCTCTCATCTATATATAAAGTTTTACTTCAATCCCGAAAGTAGTTTTGCAGTTATTTTCCAGACAAAAGTGTGACGGACAGAAGGACAGAGAAACAAAGAGGCAACTATATGCTCCCCCTTCGAGTAGCATAAAAATGCAACTTATTTTTCAAATGACAATACTTCATATTTACAACATAAAAACCTATGACCTACTTTATTATTCAGTTCTTTGGACTTAATGATTCTAGGAACATAACAATGTTGGGTTCCCTTTTAAGGGCCAATTAACAATACAAATGTGGGTGGGAAAGGCCAACTAATAAAATGTTTCAAATTACAGCATGTACAAATTTCACTTTTAGTTTTGACATGTAATATTTCCTAGAATTTTTCTTGGGAAGCCTTGAATATATGACCCATGGGAAGGCTGGAACATCTGACCCATGGGAAACCTGTAACATCTGACCCATGGGAAGCCTGGAATATCCTGGAATATCTGACCCATGTGAAGCCTTGGATATCTGACCAATGGGAAGCCTGGAATATCTGACCCATGGGAAGCCTGGAATACCTTACTCATGGGAAGCCTGTAACATCTGACACATGGGAAGCCTGGACTTTCTGACCCATGAGAAGCCTGGAATATCTGAACCATAGAAAGCCTGGGACATCTGACCAATTGGGAGCCTTGAATATCTGACCCAAGAAAAGCTTGGAACATCTGACCCATGGCCTGGAATATCTGACCCATGGCCTGGATTATCTGACCGATGCCCTGGAATATCTGACCAATGGCCTGGAAAATCTGACCCATGGCCTGGATTATCTGACCCATGCCCTGGAATATCTTACCAATGGTCTGGAATATCTGACCCATGGCCTGGAATATCTGAGGCCATGGAATATCTGACCCATGGGAAGCATGGAACATCCAATGCATTGAGATACATGCTGTAGAACTTAGGTCAAAATGTTTAATTTGTCCAGAAATGAAGAGTGAACATACTTTATCAAAGGTGAAACAAATCAAGAGATTTTTTGGCTAAGAATTCTTAGAGTTCACCATGTTCTTGACTAGATTTGAATTTAAAAGCATGTGGTAGAAGAAATGAACAAACTGTTCTTTTAAGAAACAAAATAAATTCTTGGCATTACTTTAACATTTTTCTCTGTGTTATTAGTCATACTCAGTATGGCCTCGTCAATGCTGACTTTTCAAAACTGGTTTGGCTTAACCTTAGAGATGGTTTGATAATAGCTGGCTGCAATTCTATAATTTAAAGATACAGGATTAGAAATAAATTTAAATTCTAACCATTAAATAAGTTCTCATTAGCAAAACTGCTTATTTTATACCCTCTTTGGATGTTGATTATGACCACCAAAAGTGGAAGCAAGTGATATCATTTTACGTGTTTGCATGTACATCTGTATGGACAACAAGGTAAAAGCACTAATATGTATAGAATAATAATATACTTGTTGATAAAGCAATGTGAGTGCAACAAAGACTGCTAAAACGCTGCTGAAACTAAGTGTTTTTGTTCAAAGCAGTATTGTACAAAATAAAAAAACATCATCACACTTTTACGAATATATTTACTTGGCTTGAGAACATTGTTTCCGGTTGGTCATGGGAAAGGAAACAATATACTTTTTATTTGCACACTTAAAGGGAGACAATTTAAGGTCAGAACAAGAGTAGCCTAACAGTATAAAGATTGCTAATTCTTCCTCCCTATTTCTACATATTCTGCAGGAGTTATTTCTCTTGCTCAAATTTAAACTCAAGTTTCTTGTGCTAACACAAATGTTCATGCTTTTCAATTGAACATTGTTTGATTGAGAGGATGATGCACCCAACAATGATGGTCAATTAAACACAATCATGAGAAAATCCTACACACAGGGTACACAAGGTAGAACATTCAGCTCTCTATATGCTTATCTGGTATCAAACGTGGCTCTCCCTGCTTTCACTGTGCGTAAGAGCGGAGTAACTTTATTGAATCAGTCAGTTCAAGACTGAATCTCAAAATACAATACCAATGGTATAGTTGAGTAATCTTTAAAAGGCAATGAATTGTAATCAAGTACACTTTTAGCCATTGAATATCTTTCCATTGTAATCTAGACCAAAGGTTTCAATCAAGTGATAGAATGCGGTTTGAAAATGTGTAAAAACATATAATTTTATCAATAAAATTTGATGTTATATGGTAAAATGAGTTGAGATTGCGTTAGGGATTTGACTAAAGTATTTCCGTGATAGTGCCTGTTGACAAAACTACAACACTTGCCTGTTTACAACACTAATACACTTGCCTTTTTACCTCGCTACTACATTTGCCTGTTGACATCACTACTATGCTTGCCTGTTGACATTACTACTAGACTTGCCTGTTGACATCACTACTACACTTGCCTGTTGACATCACTACAAGGCTTGCCTGTCTAGCTCGCTACTACACTTGCCTGTTGACATTACTACTACACTTGCCTGTTGACAACACTACCACACTTGCCTGTTGACAACACTACTAGACTTGCCTGTTAAACTCGCTACTACACTTGCCTGTTGACATCACTACTAGACTTGCCTGTTTAGCTCGCTACTACACTTGCCTGTTGACAACACAACTAGACTTGCTTGTTGACATCACTACTAGACTTGCCTGTTTAGCTCGCTACTACACTTGCCTGTTGACATCACTACTAGACTTGCCTGTTTAGCTCGCTACTACACTTGCCTGTTGACATCACTACTACACTTGCCTGTTTAGCTCGCTACTACACTTGCCTGTTGACATCACTACTACACTTGCCTGTTGACAACACTACTACACTTGCCTGTCGACAACACTACTACACTTGCCTGTGGACAACACTACTTCACTTGCCTGTTAAAACACTACTTTACATGCCTGTTGACATCACTATTACACTCGCCTGTTGACAATACTACTTCACTTGCCTTTTGACAACACTACTACACTTGCCTGTTGACAACACTACTTCACTTGCCTGTTTACAACAATACTTTACATGCCTGTTGACATCACTACTACACTCGCCTGTTGATAACAATTATTCACTTGCCTGTTTATAAAAATACTTCACTTGCCTGCTGAAAACACCACGACATATGCCTGTTGAAACACTACTAGACTTGCCTGAGGGCAAAACTACTAGACTTGCCTAAGGACAACACTACTAGACATGCCTGTTGACTACACTACTACCCTTGCCTGTTGTCTACACTACTACACTTGCCGTTCGACAACACTACTACACTTGCCTGTTGTCAACACTACTAGACTTGCCTGTTGACAACACTACTACACTTGCCTGTTGACAACACTACTACACTTGCCTGTTGTCTACACTGCTACACTTGCCTGTCGACAACACTACTACACTTGCCTGTTGACAACACTACTAGACTTGCCTGTTGTCAACACTACTGCACTTGCCTGTTGACAACACTACTGCACTTGCCTGTTGACAACACTACTACACTTCCCTGTTGACAACACTTCTAGACTTGCCTGTTGACAACACTACTAGACTTGCCTGTTGTCAACACTACAAGACTTGCCTGTTGAAACACTACAAGACTTACCTGTTAACAACACTACTACACTTGCCTGTTAACAACACTACTACACTTGCCTGTTGTCAACACTACTTCACTTGCCTGTTAACAACACTACTACACTTGCCTGTTGACAACACTACTACACTTGCCTGTTGAAACACTACTAGACATGCCTGTTAACAACACTACTACACTTGCCTGTTGACAACACTACTACACTTGCCTGTTGTCAACACTACTACACTTGCCTGTTGACAACACTACTACACTTGCCTGTTGACAACACTACTACACTTGCCTGTTGACAACACTACTAGACTTGCCTGTTGACAACACAACTACACTTCCCTGTTGTCAACACTACAAGACTTGCCTGTTGAAACACTACTAGACTTACCTGTTAACAACACTACTACACTTGCCTGTTGACAACACTACTACACTTGCCTGTTGTCAACACTACTACACTTGCCTGTTAACAACACTACTACACTTGCCTGTTGACAACACTACTACACTTGCCTGTTGACACTACTAGACTTGCCTGTTAACAACACTACTACACTTGCCTGTTGACAACACTACTACACTTGCCTGTTGTCAACACTACTACACTTGCCTGCCGACAACACTACTACACTTGCCTGTTGACTACACTACTACACTTGCCTGTGGACAATAATACTATTCATGCCTGTTGACTACACTACTACACTTGCCTGTCGACAATACTACTACACATGCCTGTTGTCTACACTACTACACTTGCCTGTCGACAACACTACTACACTTGCCTGTTGACTACACTACTACACATGCCTGTTGACTACACAACTATACATGCCTGTTGACAACACTACTACACTTGCCTGTTGACAACACTACTACACTTGCCTGTTGACTACACTACTACACTTACCTGTCGACAACAATACTATACTTGCCTGTTGACTACACTACTACACATGCCTGTTGAATACACAACTACACATGCCTGTTGACAACACTACTACACATGCCTATTGACTACACTACTACACATGCCTGTTGACTACACTACTACACATGCCTGTTGACTACACTACTAAACATGCCTGTTGACTACACTACTACACATGCCTGTTGACTACACTACTACACATGCCTGTTGACTACACTACTACACATGTGTGTTGACAACACTACTACACATGCCTGTTGACTATACTACTACACATGCCTGTTGACTACACTACAACACTTGCCTGTCGACAACACTACTATACATTCCTGTTGACTACACTTGCCTGTCGACAACACTACTATACATGCCTGTTGACTACACTTGCCTGTCGACAACACTACTATACATGCATGTTGACTACAATTGCTTGTCAACAACAATACTATACATGCCTGTTGACTACACTACTACACTCGCCTGTCGACTACACTACTACACATGCCTGTTGACTACACTACTACACATGCCTGTTGACTACAATACTACACATGCCTGTTGACTACACTATTACAAATGCCTGTTGACTACACTACTACACTTGCCTGTCGACAACACTACTACATATTCCTGTTGACTACACTTGCCTGTCGACAACAATACTATACATGCCTGTTGACTACACTTGCCTGTCGACAACAATACTATACATGCCTGTTGACTACACTACTACACTTGCCTGTCGACAACAATACTATACATGCCTGTTGACTACACTACTACACATGCCTGAGGACAACACTACTACACATGCCTGTTGACTACACTACTACACATGCCTGAGGACAACACTACTATACATGCCTGTTTAGACAATACTACCTGCCTGTTGACAATGATACTTCACCTGCAATTTAACAACACTTCATCACTTGCCTGTTTTGATGTCTTGTGAAGTTTTGTTCCTTTCTTGTTGGATATCTGCTGTAAGAACAATAAAAATAAAATTCATTTTTCATTAAATTGTCATCTTTACATAAAGTTGGTAGAAGGACCAAAACACTTGTTTGTTGATGATACTTCTAAACTTGTCTATTAAAAACATTACTACATTTATATGTTGACAACACTACTTCAATTGCCTGTTGACAATATTGCTTTACATGCTTGATGACAACAATACTAGATGCCTCTGCATTGTTGACAACAATATTACACTTATATATTAACAAAAATAATTAACTTGTCTGTTGAAAATACTACTGCACTTACCTGTTAAAAGTATTACTGCACATGCCTGTTGACAACACTACTAGACTTGCCTTTTGTCAACACAACTAGACTTGCCTGTTGACAACACTACTGCACTTGCCTGTTGACAACACTACTACACTTGCCTGTTGATAACACTACTAGACTTGCCTGTTTGTCAACACTATTACACTTGCCTGTTGACAACACTACTACACTTGCCTGTTGTCAACACTACTACACTTGCCTGTTGACAACACTACTAGACTTGCCTGTTGACAACACTACTACACTTGCCTGTTGACAACACTACTACACTTGCCTGTTGACAACACTACTACACTTGCCTGTTGTCAACACTACTAGACTTGCCTGTTGACAACACTACTAGACTTGCCTGTTGTCAACACTATTAGACTTGCCTGTTGTCAACACTACTGCACTTGCCTGTTGACATCACTACTACACTTGCCTGTTGACAACACTACTAGACTTGCCTGTTGACAACACTACTACACTTGCCTGAGGGCAACACTACTACACTTGCCTGTTGACAACACTACTACACTTGCCTGTTGACAACACTACTAGGCTTGCCTGTTGACAACACTACTACACTTGCCTGTTGACAACACTACTACACTTGCCTGTTGACAACACTACTTCACTTGCCTGTTGACAACACTACTGCACTTGCCTGTTGACAACACTACTACACTTGCCTGTTGACAACACTACTAGACTTGCCTGTTGACAACACTTCTATGCTTGCCTGTTGACAACACTACAACACTTGCCTGTTAACAATACTACTACACTTGCCTGTTGACAACACTACTACACTTTCCTGCAAACAACACTACTACTCTTGCTTGTTGGCAACACTACTACACTTCCCTGTTGACTACACTACTACACTTGCCTGTTAACAACACCACGACATATGCCTGTTGACAACACTACTACACTTGACTGTTGACAACACAACTACACTTGCCTGTTGTCAACACTACTAGACTTGCCTGTTGACAACACTACTACACTTGCCTGTTGTCAACAATACTAGACTTGCCTGTTGTCAACACTACTGCACTTGCCTGTTGACATCACTACTACACTTGCCTGTTGACAACACTACTAGTCTTGCCTGTTGACAACACTACTAGGCTTGCCTGTTGACAACACTACTACACTTGCCTGTTGACAACACTACTAGACTTGCCTGTTGACAACACTACTACACTTGCCTGAGGACAACACTACTACACTTGCCTGTTGACAACACTACTACACTTGCCTGTTGACAACACTACTACACTTGCCTGTTGTCAACACTACTACCCTTGCCTGTTGACAACACTACTACACTTGCCTGTTGACAACACAACTACACTTGCCTGTTGACAACACTTCTACTCTTGCTTGTTGACAACACTTCTATGCTTGCCCGCTGACAACACTTCTGTGCTTGCCTGTTGACAACACTACAGCACTAGCCTGTTGACAACACTACTACACTTGCCTGTTGTCAACACTACTAGACTTGCCTGTTGTCAACACTACAAGACTTGCCTGTTGACATCACTACTACACTTGCCTATTGACAACACTACTATGCTTGCCTGTTGACAACACTACTAGACTTGCCTGTTGTCAACACTACTAGACTTGCCTGTTGACAACACTACTACACTTGCCTGTTGTGAACACTACTAGACTTGCCTGTTGTCAACACTACTGCACTTGCCTGTTGACATCATTACTACACTTGCCTGTTGACAACACTACAAGACTTGCCTGTCGACAACACTTCTACACTTGCCTGTTGTCAACACTACTAGACTTGCCTGTTGACAACACTACTAGACTTGCCTGTTGTCAACACTACTAGACTTGCCTGTTTTCAACACTACTGCACTTGCCTGTTGACATCACTACTACACTTGCCTGTTGACAACACTACTAGTCTTGCCTGTTGACAACACTACTACACTTGCCTGAGGACAACACTACTACACTTGCCTATTGACAACACTACTAGGCTTGCCTGTTGACAACACTACTACACTTGCCTGAGGGCAACACTACTACAATTGGCTGTTGAAACACTACTTTACATGCCTGTTGACATCACTATTACACTCGCCTGTTGACAACACTACTTCACTTGCCTTTTGACAACACTACTAGGCTTGCCTGTTGACAACACTACTAGGCTTGCCTGTTGACAACACTGCTACACTTGCCTGTTGACAACACTACTACACTTGCCTGTTAACAACACTTCTGCACTTGCCTGTTGACAACACTATTACACTTGCCTGTTGACAACACTACTAGGCTTGCCTGTTGACAACACGTCTATGCTTGCCTGTTGAGAAAGTTACAACACTTGCCTGTTAACAATACTACTACACTTGCCTGTTTACAACACTACTACACTTGCCTGTTAACAACACTACTACTCTTGCTTGTTGACAACACTACTACACTTGCCTGTTGATTACACTACTACACTTGCCTGTTTACAACACCACGACATATGCCGGTTGACAACACTACTACACTTGCCTGTTGACAACACTACTACCCTTGCCTGTTGTCAACACTACTAGACTTGCCTGTTGACAACACTACTAGACTTGCCTGTTGACAACACTACTAGGCTTGCCTGTTGACAACACTACTACACTTGCCTGTTGACAACACTACTACACTTGCCTGTTGACAACACTACTACACTTGGCTGTTGACAACACTACTACACTTGCCTGTTGACAACACTACTACACTTGCCTGTTGACAACACTTCTACACTTGCCGGTTGTCAACACTACTACACTTGCCTGTTGTCTACACTACTAGGCTTGCCTGTTGACAACACTACTACACTTGCCTGTTGACAACACCACAACATATGCCTGTTGACAACACTACTAGACTTGCCTGTTGTCTACACTACTAGGCTTGCCTGTTGACAACACTATTACACTAGCCTGTTGACAACACCTCGACATATGCCTGTTGAAAACACTACTACACTTGCCTGTTGACAACACTACTACACTTGCCTGTTGACAACACTACTAGACTTGCCTGTTGACAACACTACTACACTTGTCTGAGGACAACACTACTACACTTGCCTGTTGACAACACTACTACACTTGCCTGTTGACAACACTACTACGCTTGCCTGTTGACATCACTACTACACTTGCCTGTTGACAACACTACTACGCTTGCCTGTAGTCAACACTACTTGTCTTGCCTATTGACAACACTTCTACGCTTGCCTGTTGACAACACTACTACACTTGCCTGTTGACAACACTACTACACTTGCCTGTTGACAACACAACTACACTTGCCCGTTGACAACACTACTACTTTTGCTTGTTGACAACACTACTACACTTGCCTGTTGTCAACACTACTAGACTTGCCTGTTGACAACACTACTAGACTTGCCTGTTTTCAACACTACTAGACTTGCCTGTTGTCAACACTACTGCACTTCCCTATTGACAACACTACAGCACTAGCCTGTTGACAACACTACTACACTTGCCTGTTGTCAACACTACTAGACTTGCCTGTTGTCAATACTACTGCACTTGCCTGTTGACATCACTACTACACTTGCCTGTTGACAACACTACTAGGCTTGCCTGTTGACAACACTACTACACTTGCCTGTTGTCAACACTACTAGACTTGCCTGTTGACAACACTACTAGACTTGCCTGTTGTCAACACTACTAGACTTGCCTGTTGACAACACTACTACACTTGCCTGTTGTCAACACTACTAGACTTGCCTGTTGTCAACACTACTGCACTTGCCTGTTGACATCACTACTACACTTGCCTGTTGACAACACTACAAGACTTGCCTGTCGACAACACCACTACACTTGCCTGTTGTCAACACTACTGCACTTGCCTGTTGACATCACTACTAGACTTGCCTGTTGACAACACCACTACACTTGCCTGTTGTCAACACCACAAGACTTGCCTGTTGACAACACTACTACACTTGCCTGTTGTCAACACTACTAGACTTGCCTGTTGTCAACACTACTACACTTGCCTGTTGTCTACACTACTAGGCTTGCCTGTTGTCTACACTACTACACTTGCCTGTTTTGTTGTCTTGTGAACTTTTCTTCCTTTCTTGTTTGACATCAGCTGTAAAACACAATAAAATAAAAACGATTTTTTTAAAATATGTTATCTGCACATACAGTTTGTATATTTCAGATAACTCTTAAGACTCAATCTGCATTATATTTTAAATATCTTTTTCATCCATCGAATGGCATTGCTATGGGTGAAATGTTATGACAACCTACACGTCTGTATCAGATTCCCTTTTAAAGCCTGCTGCTGTTCAATATTAGTGCCAGTTCAAGATTCATTGCGTATTCTAAATCTCATAACTTTGACCTCAACCTTCCTTTCACCAACTTCAGGAAGACCATATACCTTTCTTACCATGATGTTATTTTTAAATAACAAAAACTTATGTAAACTCCTTACATTTTGTACCATACTGTACGTGATAGCTGTAGTAATATTTTGCATAGCTTATTTTTATACAGCTTGTATTCAAAGTCTGTGTACTTGATGTTTGTCTGACAAAATATTAATAAAAATACCTCCAAAGTCATCATTTCTAATGTATTAATTAGGCACTTGTATTTTTTGTGTCTTCAAAAATCCGCCATGGCACCATAAAAGGTTCCGCACAATCGGCTCATCTCGGCCATTGTCCATTAATTATTATTTGATACTCTGTTGTATTCGCTGGAAAATGACCAAGGAGTTCCAATTGGTTCTTGTGCAATGATGATGTAATTTGCAAATGTTCATTGTCCGGTTCCTTCCAGTATTCCCAAATTTGAAACCAGGTAATTTATAATTTGATTTTTTCTTGAAGATTTTTTAATTGAAGATGTGCAAGTTGTATAAGAAGTGCAAGGTGTATAAGAGGTGCAATGTGTATAAGAGGTGCAAGGTGTATAAGAAGGGCAAGGTGTATAGGAAGGGCAAGGTGTATAAGAAGGGCAAGGTGTATAAGAGGTGCAATGTGTATAAGAAGGGCAAGGTGTATAAGAAGGGCATGGTGTATAAGAAGTGCAAGGTGTATAAGAGGTGCAATGTGTATAAGAAGGGCAAGGTGTATAAGAAGGGCAAGGTGTATAAGAAGGGCAAGGTGTATAAGAGGTGCAATGTGTATAAGAAGGGCAAGGTGTATAAGAAGGGCAAGGTGTGTAACAAGGGCATGGTGTATAAGAAGGGCAAGGTGTGTAAGAAGGGCATGGTGTATAAGAAGGGCAAGGTGTGTAATAAGGGCAAGGTGTATAAGAAGGGCAAGGTGTATTAGAAGGGCAAGGTGTATAAGAGGTGCATGGTGTATAAGAGGTGCATGGTGTATAAGAGGAGCACGGTGCATAAGAAGGGCAAGGTGTATAAGAAGGGCATGGTGTATAAGAGGTGCAAGGTGTATAAGAAGGGCGTGGTGTATAAGAAGGGCGTGGTGTATAAGAAGGGCATGGTGTATAAGAAGGGCAAGGTGTATAAGAAGGGCATGGTGTATAAGAAGGGCGTGGTGTATAAGAAGGGCAAGGTGTGTAAGAGGTGCCAAGTGTATAAGAAGTGCATGGTGTATAAGAAGGCAAGGTGTATAACAAGGGCAAGGTGTATAACAAGGGCATGGTGTATAAGAGGTGCAATGTGTGTAAGAGGTGCAAAGTGTATAAGAGGTGCAAGGTGTATAAGAAGGTCAAGGTGTATAAGAAGGGCATGGTGTATAACAAGGGCATGGTGTATAAGAGGTGCAATGTGTGTAAGAGGTGCAATGTGTATAAGAGGTGCAATGGGTGTAAGAGGTGCAAAGTGTATAAGAGGTGCAAGGTGTATAAAAAGGGCAAGATGTATAAGAAGGGCATGGTGTATAAGAAGGGCATGGTGTATAAGAAGGGCATTGTGTATAAGAAGGGCAAGGTGTATTAGAAGGGCAAGGTGTGTAAGAAGGGCAAGGTGTGTAAGAAGGGCAAGGTGTATAACAAGGGCAAGGTGTATAACAAGGGCATGGTGTATAAGAGGTGCAATGTGTGTAAGAGGTGCAAAGTGTATAAGAAGGGCATGGTGTATAAGAAGGGCATTGTGTATAAGAAGGGCAAGGTGTATTAGAAGGGCAAGGTGTGTAAGAAGGGCAAGGTGTATAACAAGGGCAAGGTGTATAACAAGGGCATGGTGTATAAGAGGTGCAATGTGTGTAAGAGGTGCAAAGTGTATAAGAGGTGCAAGGTGTATAAGAAGGTCAAGGTGTATAAGAAGGGCATGGTGTATAAAAAGGGCATGGTGTATAAGAGGTGCAAAGTGTATAAGTATAAGAGGTGCAAAGTGTTTAAGAGGTGCAAGATGTATAAGAGGTGCAAAGTGTATAAGAGGTGCAAAGTGTATAAGAAGGGCAATGTGTATAAGAAGGGCAAGGTGTATAAGAAGTGCAAGGTGTATAAGAGGTGCAATGTGTATAAGAGGTGCAAGGTGTATAAGAAGGGCAAGGTGTATAGGAAGGGCAAGGTGTATAAGAAGGGCAAGGTGTATAAGAAGGGCAAGGTGTGTAAGAAGGGCATGGTGTATAAGAAGGGCAAGGTGTATAAGAAGGGCAAGGTGTGTAAGAAGGGCATGGTGTATAATAAGGGCAAGGTGTGTAAGAAGGGCATGGTGTATAAGAAGGGCAAGGTGTGTAAGAGGTGCAAGGTGTATAAGAAGGGCAAGGTGTATAAGAAGGGCATGGTGTATAAGAGGTGCAATGTGTGTAAGAGGTGCAATGTGTATAAGAGGTGCAATGGGTGTAAGAGGTGCAAGGTGTATAAGAAGGGCAAGGTGTATAAAAAGGGCAAGATGTATAAGAAGGGCATGGTGTATAAGAAGGGCATGGTGTATAAGAAGGGCATTGTGTATAAGAAGGGCAAGGTGTGTAAGAAGGGCAAGGTGTGTAAGAAGGGCAAGGTGTATAACAAGGGCAAGGTGTATAACAAGGGCATGGTGTATAAGAGGTGCAATGTGTGTAAGAGGTGCAAAGTGTATAAGAGGTGCAAGGTGTATAAGAAGGTCAAGGTGTATAAGAAGGGCATGGTGTATAAAAAGGGCATGGTGTATAAGAGGTGCAAAGTTTATAAGTATAAGAGGTGCAAAGTGTTTAAGAGGTGCAAGATGTATAAGAGGTGCAAAGTGTATAAGAGGTGCAAAGTGTATAACAAGGGCAAGGTGTATAACAAGGGCATGGTGTATAAGAGGTGCAATGTGTGTAAGAGGTGCAAAGTGTATAAGAGGTGCAAGGTGTATAAGAAGGTCAAGGTGTATAAGAAGGGCATGGTGTATAAAAAGGGCATGGTGTATAAGAGGTGCAAAGTGTATAAGTATAAGAGGTGCAAAGTGTTTAAGAGGTGCAAGATGTATAAGAGGTGCAAGGTGTATAAGAAGGGCAAGGTGTATAGGAAGGGCAAGGTGTATAAGAAGGGCAAGGTGTATAAGAAGGGCAAGGTGTATAAGAAGGGCAAGGTGTGTAAGAAGGGCATGGTGTATAAGAAGGGCAAGGTGTATAAGAAGGGCAAGGTGTGTAAGAAGGGCATGGTGTATAATAAGGGCAAGGTGTGTAAGAAGGGCATGGTGTATAAGAAGGGCAAGGTGTGTTAGAGGTGCAAGGTGTATAAGAAGGGCAAGGTGTATAAGAAGGGCATGGTGTATAAGAGGTGCAATGTGTGTAAGAGGTGCAATGTGTATAAGAGGTGCAATGGGTGTAAGAGGTGCAAGGTGTATAAGAAGGGCAAGGTGTATAAAAAGGGCAAGATATATAAGAAGGGCATGGTGTATAAGAAGGGCATGGTGTATAAGAAGGGCATTGTGTATAAGAAGGGCAATGTGTGTAAGAAGGGCAAGGTGTGTAAGAAGGGCAAGGTGTATATGAAGGGCATGGGGTATGAGAGGTGCAAGGTGTATAAGAAGGGAATGGTGTATAAGAGGTGCAAGGTGTATAAGAAGGGCGTGGTGTATAAGAAGGGCAAGGTGTGTAAGAGGTGCCAAGTGTATAAGAAGTGCATGGTGTATAAGAAGGCAAGGTGTATAAGAAGGGCAAAGTGTATAAGAGGTGCAAGGTGTATAAGAAGGCAAGGTGTATAAGAAGGGCAAGGTGTATAAGAAGGGCAAGGTGTATAAGAAGGGCAAGGTGTATAAGAAGGGCACGGTGTATAAGAAAGGCAAGGTGTATAAGAAGGGCAAAGTGTATAAGAGGTGCATGGTGTATAAGAGGTGCACGGTGCATAAGAAGGGCAAGGTGTATAAGAAGGGCATGGTGTATAAGAGGTGCAAGGTGTATAAGAAGGGCGTGGTGTATAAGAAGGGCGTGGTGTATAAGAAGGGCATGGTGTATAAGAAGGGCAAGGTGTATAAGAAGGGCAAGGTGTATTAGAAGGGCAAGGTGTGTAAGAAGGGCAATGTGTGTAAGAAGGGCAAGGTGTATAACAAGGGCAAGGTGTATAACAAGGGCATGGTGTATAAGAGGTGCAATGTGTGTAAGAGGTGCAAAGTGTATAAGAAGGGCATGGTGTATAAGAAGGGCATTGTGTATAAGAAGGGCAAGGCGTATTAGAAGGGCAAGGTGTGTCAGAAGGGCAAGGTGTGTAAGAAGGGCAAGGTGTATAACAAGGGCAAGGTGTATAACAAGGGCATGGTGTATAAGAGGTGCAATGTGTGTAAGAGGTGCAAGGTGTATAAGAAGGTCAAGGTGTATAAGAAGGGCTTGGTGTATAAAATGGGCATGGTGTATAAGAGGTGCAAAGTGTATAAGTATAAGAGGTGCAAAGTGTTTAAGAGGTGCAAGGTGTATAAAAGGTGCAAAGTGTATAAGTGGTGCAAAGTGTATAAGAAGGGCAATGTGTATAAGAAGGGCAAGGTGTATAAGAAGTGCAAGGTGTATAAGAGGTGCAATGTGTATAAGAGGTGCAAGGTGTATAAGAAGGGCAAGGTGTATAGGAAGGGCAAGGTGTATAAGAAGGGCAAGGTGTATAAGAAGGGCAAGGTGTGTAAGAAGGGCATGGTGTATAAGAAGGGCAAAGTGTATAAGAAGGGCAAGGTGTGTAAGAAGGGCATGGTGTATAATAAGGGCAAGGTGTGTAAGAAGGGCATGGTGTATAAGAAGGGCAAGGTGTGTAAGAGGTGCAAGGTGTATAAGAAGGGTAAGGTGTATAAGAAGGGCATGGTGTATAAGAGCTGCAATGTGTGTAAGAGGTGCAATGTGTATAAGAGGTGCAATGGGTGTAAGAGGTGCAAGGTGTATAAGAAGGGCAAGGTGTATAAAAAGGGCAAGATGTATAAGAAGGGCAAGGTGAATAAGAAGGGCAAGGTGTGTAAGAAGGGCATGGTGTATAAGAAGGGCAAGGTGTATAAGAAGGGCAAGGTGTGTAAGAAGGGCATGGTGTATAATAAGGGCAAGGTGTGTAAGAAGGGTATGGTGTATAAGAAGGGCAAGGTGTGTAAGAGGTGCAAGGTGTATAAGAAGGGCAAGGTGTATAAGAAGGGCATGGTGTATAAGAGCTGCAATGTGTGTAAGAGGTGCAATGTGTATAAGAGGTGCAATGGGTGTAAGAGGTGCAAGGTGTATAAGAAGGGCAAGGTGTAT